>NC_080727.1:18132500-18247500 GCF_019097595.1 Hemibagrus wyckioides
CGCCGGTTTACCTGCAGAACCTCCAGAGCATGCAGCGGGTCAGCGTCAGCAGCGTGGACGAGACCGACAGTGTCCAACACCTCGTGAGTTTCATCCACCCCCCCCCCCCCCCCGGCTAATTTAAAACGGTTCGATTGACCCTTAAAGCTGATAGATAGAGGCTGAAGTTGTCACTAATGATCACCTGTGATAATGGACGTTCGCTTCAGCTGGTCTGTCAGGTCAGGGATATGTCCCTCACATACACAAACTGGGAAATGATCAAGATTAAGATGAATTAATAGCTAGATAAATGTTCCTAATGACGTCATTCAGGTGTTTCTGTGGTCAACCATATATTAGTATTAGTAGTCTTAATATCTTAATATGGCTTCTTGCCACCCTGTGCCACCCTTGTTGCCACCTTGCAGGTGTTCGCCCACGTTCTGTGGTTTTTTTAAAAAGCGATACAGTCTGTTCATAGACTGTATCCGTTGGATTTATAAAGCTGTCCCCGGGTGTGGCTATGACTGTGGCCTACTTTGAAAACCGCCACCCTCGTAGGCACACCCAGGGAAATATATATATATATATATATGCCTAATAGATGTCTAGGGTTTTGCTAATAGACAGCTTCAGGTGCTCACTAAAAGAATAGAAAATATATCAGTAGGCTTAATGAAAAGTATAAATTTCTTTGGGTGTGTCAAGTAGGGTGGTGCAGGGTGGCAGGTGCCCCCGATGCCCCCCCCACGATTCTGCTGCTAAAGCCCTGGCTGTGGCTCTGTCCCACGATTTAATCCATGAACAATAGTGTTTGTGCATTTCGATTGTTCAGCTCCATGAAACACAGGGAAAGAATTTCGCCGTGACACGAACAGATGCACTGTAGAGTCGGGTGTTTGTTTGTCTTTTTTCCCCCTAGTTACTTCCTGTACTGTTTAGTTTCCTCACATGTGTGCTATTGACAGGAGAAAGTTTTTTTTTTCCATCTGAAATCATTAATCATTAATCGTTAATTTCATTAGTCTTTATTATGGTATTTGCGCTTGTTTTAACACACCTGAGCACTCTGTTAGAGTACAGGAGAGGACTTTACTCATCCCCAAGGGGACTTTTAGTGTCACAACAAACAGCCACAGCGAGCACAGGAGCAACATGGAGGATTAGGAATTAACACAAGACTTATTGTGAGCAATAAACATCACAAAGATGGACTTTTATTCACACTTTGTGAGTGCATGAGTGGTTATAGGAGCTTTGGAAAACTCAGAAAATAAAGAAATATACCACAAATAATCTAGATGAAGAACAAGTATATATAGACCTAGACGTAACCTTTCCAAGTTATTTACAGACTGAGATTAACTGGATGAAAAACTACTGCAGATTGGCATTTTTACAACCAAAAAGTTCTTTGGAAAACCTTTACAAACTAGTAGATTTACTCCCTCAAATCAGGAGGCGATATAAAAAGAGAAGTGCGGTTATTCGTTTATTGCGTATTCACGTTCAGCAGCGACATACGTAATCCATCGGAGATGGGGCCGTAGCTAATTTGAGGACAGATCTGCTATAAAAAAAACCCTTTTCTTCCAGCATCAAACATAACATTCTGACCCGTGCTCCAGGTCACGTACATCACCCACATTTTTTCTAACCACTGGGATCCAGTTTTCTTAATATAAATAATTATCTTAGGTTTGGAAATGTTTGTCTTGTGTCATATAGAGTTGTTGGAATACAGTAGAGCTGGAGTGATCTGTAGAGACAGCACAGACTCAGCTGGTGTGCAGGTTTCCTGAAGCCTCGAGCGAGATCATGAGCCAACACGCAAACCTACACTACATACAGTACCAACATCACCACTGAATTCTTTCTTTTAGTACTGAAGCCATTTCGGAGAAGAAGCATTGGTGTAAGCTAAACAGCTGAGGTGAAGCAGACATCTGGATGGATTTAAAGCTGCTTTGTTAAAAGCGCTATACAAATAAATTGAATTGAATTTAATGTTAGGGCCTTTCTGTGTGGAGTTTGCATGTTCTCCCCATGCCTGCGTGGGTTTACTCCGGGTACTCAGGTCTCCTCCCACAGTCCAAAAACATGTAGATTAGGTTGATTTGTTAATTCTAAATTGCCCATAGGAGTGAGTGTGAGTGTGTGTGGTTGTCTGTCTATATATGTGTGGCCCTGTGATGTACTGGTGACCTGTCCAGGGTGTACCCCTGCCTTTCGCCCAGTGTGTGCCGGGATAGGCTCCAGCAGATCCCCGTGACCCTAATTAGGAATTTAGCGGGTACAGAAAATGGATGGATGGATGAATTGAATGTGTAATGTAATACACCAAGAGTGAAAAAGACGCCATGGACATGATCTCGTCTGCAGAGATCATGTATGCAGAAGAGGGCAGACAGCTCTTTCCTCGGAGCGGGTTCCTTTCAACCTCGCCAAAATCAAATCAGGAAGAAAATAAAATGTTAGCTAGCGGTTGGCATGAAAGTAATAATGTAAATAATCAAATATATAAAACAGAAGTGAACACGCCGGTAAGCCGAGGAAATCATCAACCGGCTTAAATTTAGCACTTTAAGGTGTGTGCTTGTGAGTGTTGCATTTCGAGTTGTTAATACACCTGTGTGGTGTTCTCCTGTTTAGACCCTCAACGGTGGAGCTTCAGCATTCAGTCAGCCGTCGAGCCCCATCAAGAGCCCCGAGCCTCCAGAGGTAAGCTGTAAAGTGTTTTGTGTGTATCTTATAAAAAATATTTGTGCAGCTCTGAGTCGAGTTGTGTGTGTGTGTGTGTGTGTGTGTAGAGAGCGCTTGCAGCGTTTATGGGTTTGTGGGTTTGTGTAAGAGCGCTGTTGCTGGAGGCAGTGTGGAGGGTGTGTCACATGAAGGAATGGATTTGTTCGTTCCCACATGAGCGGCTGTGAGAACACCTTCCTTCAAACTTCTAAAACGTCAGCAATAAAACTGCTGCCAACTATACAGTACATACAAAAACTTCTCCATGTACACCATACAGAGGGGCACGCTTTAATCAGCTACATTCGATTTCTGAGCTGCAAAACTGTAAAAAAAACAAAACAAAACAAAGATGGCTGCCTCTGTGTTCATTGATGAGTGATGTATATCATGTCAGTTCTAGGTTCCACAAGCGAATATGTCAATATTTGGATATTCAACAGAAGTGCGGCTTTGGTAAGGTGTTAACGACGTCATTAAGGACTCTTTGGCCCTCGAGCAAAGCCCTTAACCCTTAACTCCTCAATTTTTATAAACCAGATAATTGTAAGTCATTTTGGATAAGGACGCCTGTCGAATGCCATAAATTTAAATGTAAAAATGTAAATGCTTTTGACGTCACTTGCTGAACTCGGGGTTGTTCAGACTGTCAGAGCAAAGGTTCGAGTTCCTTTTTGTTCATTTTTTCAGAGAGATTTAGTCAAATGTAGCATGAATTAATCATCAATGGTATCGACATTGTTTTCTAAAATAGATTTATAAAACATAATTTCATAGAAAAGGGTTCCAATGATGTGGAAAACAGGGTTTTTTTAGTATATAATCATTGAAAATCAATCAATCTTTAAATTCTCTCCTATATAAGCTGTTTACATAGAGGTTTACATAGAGTATAATCCATAAGACACCTGGTTTTACTCAAATAAACCAGTCCAGAAATGGACACACTCTTGATTCTCAATCCTGCGTGTTGTTACCTGGATGTTCAGAGATCTGGATGTGTATATATTTTGTGATAAGTCTCTTGTTGATCCTGAGCCCTGAACCCACCCACTGATATTCAGATGAAATCCTCCAGGTCTTGCACATTCTTTGCTTTTCCCGCACCTTCAGCATATCTGTTCCATATCCTGCAGGTGTATGATACTGAGATCCATCGTTTCTCACACAAACATCTGCTGATGGAATCGTACACAGCTATTACAAACGCTCGCTGATGCTCAAGAAGGCGACACGATGGGGGTGTGTAAACTTTTGAACCGGACGGTCGGGGTAAAATTAAAAAAAACTCTTTTGGGAAACTTGTAGATACCTTATGAAGGGTTGTGATCGTTCTGGGTCTCCTGGTGGTCCAGCGGCAGGATCCTGCGCTCTCACTGGTTCGATTCCCCGGGCAGGGTGCTAACCCAGCCACTGAAGAGTTAACTCTCAGTGCCGGTCCCAAGCCCGGATTAAATGGGAGGGTCACGTCAGGAAGGGGAGGGTCGCGTCAGGAAGGGTATCCGGTGTAAAACCTGTGCTAAATCGAAACATGCCGACCAAATTATCCACTGTGGCGACCCCAAAGAGGGAGCAGCCGAAAGAACATAAACAACAGTTGTGATCATTCTGTTCAAAAGTTTGCACACCCCCAAGGCTCTTAATGTATCCTCTTGCCTTTTTTAAACTTATATAACTGTATATATAAGTAAACATTTTGAATTGTTTTGAAATATCATGCTTTTACCCATTGTGTGTAATATTTGAAGGTTTTTATTATATTATGTTAATCTGGCTACAGAACCTTTCTGAATCTTTAAGCTAAAAAAAAAGGCATTCAAGTCTTTAAGCTTAATTGAATTATTTTATTAGCTTGAACTCTGTATACAGTCGTCTTTCTTGCTGTGATGGAGGCAGAAGGGCCGTGAGAGAGAGCGAGGACTGAGAGCAAGCCTTATAATGACTGTTTTCATTGAACAGATGTTTTGCAGATAGATTTACTGCACTGTCAACCCTTTTGTTGGCTCACGGGTCCAGTCCTTGTGTAGGCGAGCACCTGTGAACAAGCTACTGTGTCCTCACTGAGAGTGAGGGAGGGAGGGAGAGAGAGAGAGAGAGAGAGAGAGAGAGAGAGATAGGGAGATAGGGAGATAGGAATGCAGAAGTAGTGTTGTGTTTTTCCATGAAGTCCAAATTCTTGAGAAGATCATGAGCATAAACTCTGCATTTAAACACCGCACAACGACTTTTCACTGAAAAACCAACACGGGTTTTATTTTATGACATTTTCTTTTATGAGAGATTTATTTTATGAGAATTTTAAACATTAACTCCAACATTAACTAACCCTCTCTGGAAGCCCTCTCTTACTTTCTGTTTCTACTTGTCTATCTGTTTCTCTCTCATATTCAACTGAGTTAAATTAGGAGAAAGCAGAGAGAGAGAGAGAGAAAGAAAGAAAGAAAAAGAAAGAAAGAAAGAAAGAACTCTATTTTTAGGTCTCTTGTCTTTTTGTGTCTCTCTCTATCTGTTTATCTCTCTCTTGCTGTGTGTCTGTTTTTGTTTGTCTCTGTCTGTATCTCTCTTGGTCTTTCTCTCTCTCACTCTGTCTGTCTCACTGCTGTCCCTGTTTTTGTTTGTGTGTCTCAATTATCACTTTCTCTCTTTGTTTCTCACTTTTTTTGTCTCTGTCTCCGCCCCCTCTGTTTTGCTGGCCCATCTCTATACCCTCCACTTGCTCTGTTTTGCTGGCCCATCTCTATGCCCCTTCTCTATGCCCTACCCCTCTCTCTCTCTCTCTCTCTCTCTCTCTCTTTTTCTCTCTTTCTCTCTTCCTCCCTCTCTCTCTCTCACCAGGTCTCTCTCTGTCTCCCTGTCCCCCACCTCCATGAATGATGAGTGTTAATATGAATATTATTTTCATATACAAGTGATGCTATAAGCGGAGTATAAGCATGTTATTACACTTCATGAATAAGAATCAGTACTTAGCACACATCTAAAGCAAAATAATGATGTCATGTTGCAGAAGGGAAAATTCTCCCGTGTTTTGAAGAAGGCAAATTTTCTGGTGCAGCTCAACAGGAAGGTTTAGTGAGTATTCAGTTACACACCTGCAGCTGAAACAGCACACACGTGACCCAGCTGCTCGCCCCACAGCAGAGGAGTTCTGATCTCCAGGGGTAAACATCACCACCACCACCTTTAGATCTTCTTAATCCTAGCTTCTGTTCCAGATGGAGGTCAGGCTGGATTTTAAGATGGACTATTAGAGCTTTATTTTTCCAAGCCGCTTTCATTTATCCAGTAAAAAATTCACAACTTTTTTTTTTACTGCGTCATGTTACGAATATGATTTATTTATGAGCTTTTCCTGTCACGTGGATAGTTTGGAGATAAATCTGCTGCACATCATGACCTGGGAACAAGTTCTTTATTAAAGACGAGCGAGCAGAACCGTAGTCGTGATCGCATTCGAGCTTCTGGATACTCCTTCAGAGCTTCCTACAGATACGTTGTTTAGTAAAATGAAAAAACAAACAAATTTATGCTTTTGTTTTTTTCCTTCAAATTCGCCCTGAGCATGTCGTGTCAAGCTTCCCTGTGCTTCAGGACACACTCCTGGCAAGAGAAATGCAAAGAAAGTGGCAGCATGCTTCGATTCGGATCTCCTTTGCCAGCTGATGAGCTTATCAGTAAGGAGTAGGTGGTGTATTTTTTCTGCGAATTTTAGTTCTGTTTTGACAGGGACGAGAATCGCTCGATGTTAAACGATTAATGAAATGAGACAAGATGGAGTGATAATGTTGCATCAATACCGAGGAATGCAGATTAGCAGAGTTCCTCGGCGAAAACATCGCCTCGCGCTTCAACCCACTTATATTCCTCGTCTGTCCATAAATACCTGCTTGCATTCATGCACAAGTGTTCCTCAGTGTGTAGCTGGCATTGATGTACAGGATTGGATTATCTGCTCCAGACTCCAACACAGTACACACATGGATGCTTCTGAGGGCGCTAAACACAACAGACTAGACGTGACGTACTTCCTGTGATGTAGTTCCTGGTTTCGAATCATTTTCGCCATATTGTTAGACCTTTTTATAAAAAATAATATCGGAGTTGACCAAGCATCCAGTCTGTTCTTTCCAGCTATGGGATGAACCAGGGAGGCATCTTTTTATAGATCAGAACCGTAAATAAATCACAGTTATCTGCAAGTCGGCTTGAATCGTTATAATTTAAGCTACGGGTACATTCATGTGAAATCCAGTAGCATGACACTGTCACCTGAAGCAGTCGAAGAAGCCTGAATACATTCAGGGCGTAAATCATGTGCGTCATTAAGCGCCGCTTGGTTTCGTAGCATTCCACAATCGCACGCTTTTGGCCTGCAGCCAGCTTCTGAACACATCTCTGTTTCTGTTTATAACACTCCAACGTATACAGTAGCAAAGTCATGCAGTAGAACGCCCGTGACAAAGTCTACACTGTATGAAACGTCACTTTTGTTTTGTTTCTCCATTTTTGTAGTCTCACGGTTGATTTAGAGGAAATGGAAAAACCAAAGGAAATGAAGGTTTTGCTCTTATTACATCAAAATGACAACAAAATGCCAGCTGTTTTAGAAAGACTCTATGGCATAAGTATGTGCATGCCTGACCATCAGACTCCACACGAATATGTGGGTTTTCCCCAAACTATTACCACAAAGTCAGAAGCTCACAGTTGTATACTACGCCTTTGTTCGCTGTAGCTTTGCATTTTCCCTTCGCTGGAATTCCCAAACCATGTTCCAGCATGATGGTGAACCTGTGCACAAAGCAAACTCCATCATGAAGACATGGTGTGGAGGTGAAGGTTGGAGAAGAGTGTCCTGCACAGAGCCCTGACTCTGACTCAACCCCACTGAACACCTTTGGGATGAACTGGATTCTCCTCAACATCTCACTAATGCTCTTGAGGCTGAATGAACACACATCCCCACAGATACTGTACACTCCAGGATCTAGTTGAAAAGCCTTCCTAGAAGAAAAGAAAGAGTGATGGGTCATGGACATACTTTTGCACTAATAATCATTATAGAGTGGTTGTAAAGAAAACTTGCTTTATTGTGCAGGTGTGTTTTGGTGCCAGACAAATCCACCCTGCTAAGTGCTTGTAAATAACACAAAACTATGCAAACGGATTAATATTCAGTATGCAGCTATTTCTAAAAACAGCTCTTCACAAGAAACGGCGTTTGTTTAGTCGAAGGTGTGGCGTACCAGGCTTTGTCTGTTTTCTTAAGGTGACGACGGGCTTCATCAGTCACCAATGGGTCTGAGAGAGAGAGAGAGAGAGAGAGAGAGAGAGATGGTATACTCTAATGATATTCTATACTAACATTCAGCATTAATGTAATATACTCGGCTTGTTTTCTCTTATTGCATCATTTATGTTGAAATCTTTACAGCCAGCTGTTTTTTTTAAATTTTTTTGTTTAGATTTATTTATTTTTCCCGATACACTATATTGCCAAAAGTTTTGGGACACCCCTCCAAATCATTGAATTCAGGGGTTGGGCTCGGCCCCTTAGTTCCAGTGAAAGGAACTCTTAATGTTTCAGCTTCATACCAAGACATTCTGGACAATTTCATGCTCCCAACTTTGTGGTAACAGTTTGGGGATGACCCCTTCCTGTTCCAACATGACTGCACACCAGTGCACAAAGCAAGCTCCATAAAGACATGGATGAGTGAGTTTGGTGTTGAGGAACTTCACAGAGTCCTGACCTCAACCCTTTAGAACACCTTTGGGTTGAATTAGAGCGGAGACTGTGAGCCAGGCCTTCTCGTCCAACATCAGTGCCTGACCTCACAAATGCACTTCTAGAGGAATGGTCCAAATTTCCCATAAACACATTCCTAAACCTTCCCAGAAGAGTTGAAGCTGTTATAGCTGCAAAGGGCGGGACAACTCCATATTACATTCATGTGCATGTAAAAGCAGACGTCCCAAAACTTTTGGCAATATAGTGTACGAAATATCACAGAGTTGAGACTGTTTACAACTTTTCTTTTGCAGTGGTGTAAACATGACACATGACATTTTCACAATGCTTTCATTTTACACAGTTCAACGTGGGCATGGAAGTGAAAACACGTGTGACGTTATAAGGGAAATTATTACGAAGCCTGTAATTTGAATAATTGTTGAGTTATTCAGCTTAAACAAACAAACACACACACAAAAAACACAAGGTTGTGCCAGTTAAAGCCACAGCATTGTTTTTGCTTGTAATTTATGTACACGGTGACTTTCACACACTGAAGCTGAAGTTTTGAAAGAGATGGTCCATCTCTCTCTCTCTCTCTCTCTCTCTCTCTCTCTCTCTCTCTCTCTTTTAATGGCAAATGCTCATCCTGTTTTGTAAGAGGATTCTTTTGGTTTCTAACAGAATTCTCTGTGTTTGTGTGTCCTGTGGCATGGAGAATTCTGGCACTGCCTCGGTTTGAAAAACGAGCTCTCGTGCTTCTGTCCTTTTCTCTCCATTCGCTCCCGGCGACAGTACTGACTTTATTCTCAGTGTGTAACAGAGAAGCCTTGGCCTCACACATTGACCTATTTCTGCCTTTTTGAATGCCACACAATTTAACTCCACACTACAGCAGAAGCCGAGTGCGAGGTGAACTGCTTCAGTGCATACTTTTGCATGAGATGTAGCATGGGAACCTTGTGCGGGTTTTCTTCAGTAGCGTAAAAAACACGATGACTTAATCGCTTCGACAGTTTTAAACATATTAAAAACTTAAACTGAAATGTCACTCATAACACTAAAACCAAAAACTGACAGAAAATAAGTTTCTAACGTTTTTAAATCAACTACAGTGATTTGTCTGAAAATGTTAGCTACAGTGCTAACCTGTAATTAGCAAAGAAAAAGTGACACTATTGCCAAAATAGCACAGTGTTCCTCAGAGTGCTTTTCACACCTTCTAGGTGTGTTAAAGGAGACGCCTCGTTTTATACGAGTCTTTGTTTATCCAGTGTATTAAAACATTTTACTGAGGAAAAGCCAGATCGCTCATCCACACAGATAGCCACAGCGCTGTGCTGATCACCCTGTGTAGCATGAGAAGATGTATTTCTTGCTTTTTCTGCATTCATTTCATTTTTATTACTTCACATGCAAGCTAGCTCATTTGGATAGATGTATTTTATAAGCTGTAAATAAGAATCTTAAGGAGTAAAATGTCATTGTAAGAGTTAACTGTGCGTCCGAGTCCTCCTGGGAAGTCGGAATTACGACGTCAGGTGCGTTCAAGTCACTTTGGTCGTTTGGTCAGGTGTAGCGTCGCTTATTTAACTACAAAGCACTACAGCAAGCTTTTTTCAAGAACTTGTTTATAACTGAAGTTAGCTTATGAGACGAGTCACAACAAATTTAGCGTCAACTACAGACGCTGCATCATCCGTTGATTCTGCTATGACACTACTCCAAATGAGCTCAAAAGAAAAAAACTCGGAAATTATGAGTTTTCCCACTTGTAATTACGAGTTTTGGATGCTCAGGAGTTCACTAGCCAAAACAGATACTAACAAAGTGCAATTCTTAGAGTAATTTTAGTGAAAGTGTCACGGCTTGGAACTGGAAATTAGCCTGATATTAACTTTTGTGGGGCAGCACGGTGGTTTAGTGGTTAGCGCTGTTGCCTCACAGCTAGAAGGTCCTGGGTTTGAATCCCGGGTTCGAACAGTCAGAACAGTCGGCCTTTCTGGGTGGAGTTTGCATGTTCTCCCCATTCCTGCGAAGGTTTACTCCAGGTACTCCGGTTTCCTCCCACAGTCCAAAAACATGTATATTAGGTTGATTGGTAATTCTAAATTGCTCATAGGAATTAGTGTGTGTGGTTGTCTGTCTATATGTGCGATGGACTGGTGACCTGTCCAGGGTGTACCCCTGCTTTTCGCCCAATGTATGCTGGGATATGCTCCAGCAGACCCCCGTGACCCTAATTAGGAATAAAGCAGGCATAGAAGATGGATGGATTAACTTTTGCAAAAGACAGGACGTTTTAGTCTGAAAGTGCATGCACGCACATGCTTTTGTAATTTTTTTAAACTGTGTGACCTCGAAAATGATTTGAAGGCTGGAGGAGGAGCAAACAGTTCAAAGTACACGTTATGAATCAGTGTTATTTATCTTCTTTTACATCGAGGGTGGGGAAGTGCTGATGATATCTTTTTACTCTCTACAGTTTTATGACAACTCTCTCTCTCTCTCTCTCTCTCTCTCTCTGTGTCAACAAGAGTAGATAAAAAAAAAAAAACAAGCTTGTTATGATTACAATTATGAAGAGTCGGTGTTCTGATGTGTTGGAGCTTCGTCTTATGTTCGGACAAACCGGTTTAATGAGCACATGATCAGGAATAAATCCTCAGCACCTGCAGCCGAGGGTGTCTTCTGTCCCCTGTAGTATGCCGGGAATGTTCTTATAACACACCCATGCTGAAGATGTCTGTCTCTCCACCCAAAACATACAACACCACATTGTGATGGTGAGAAACTTAACACGGGCAGTCGCCGTCTGCTGTTTCCATTCCAACTCATGAAAAAAACAGAACTCTAGCAAGAGATGAAGCTGAAATCAGAGCGCTCCAGAAGAATGAAAGCTTCTGAACCTGCAGCTTTTCCTCTTCTCAGTGCTCATAAAACTGTCAGCAGTCTTGAAAACCAAGACCATCTGCTTTTCTTTGTTAGAGCTGAACTTTACACCTTTAAGCATTTTTGTGTTACTGAAGCATTTTTTCTGACACGTTTTTTTTCCCTTAATGATTGTGAGCCACCAAACCTGATATGAAGCTTCAGGCTGTTTTTTTTTTACCTCATTACCATGCTTTTATAATCACACATAGGTTTGGGTGGTATTAATTTCTTCCCCGCACACGATATTCTGTTTTTACACTATCACGATAGATTTAATCGTCTGGAAGTAAGGCCTTAAAAAATAACAAAAGGTCAGGAGCTGCTTGTAGGCAGTGGCAGTCATGAAAACTCAGCTCTATGAGTCAGTTCTGCATATGTCCACATGGCTGACACTTTCACTCTTGATCTGCTGCTCAAAGTGTTTGAGCATTGACAATTCTTATATTTGACGCTTCCAGGCCCAAAATTTTTTAATCCTTTTTATTTCTTTATGAGCCAAACAGTAGCATTCTTAATAAATACAGTAACTTATGCAAACTATATACTTGTCTCTAAAGCTATCCAAGCCATGCATCTATTAATAGATTTTTACTTTGTACTGAAATGTGTGAAAAATTGGGACAATTTTACATGACCTGACGCACAGCGAGGGAGACCTGCAGCCGATCTGCAGATCTGGGGAAGGGGGCGGGGCTTCCAGTTGGCGTCAGGTATTATCGGTGTGCAAAACATCTACACAGCTGTCAATCATCCCAGATTCTCACGCACATGTTTATCTGCCATTAAATTGGATAGAAAAAGACTTTTATTTTTTCTTAAAATAATTTTTAAAAATAAATAAATAAATATAGGAATTAATAAATATAGGGGAATAACAGCAGAAAAAACATCTAAGCATTTTATCAGTTTAAAAATGATTTCTTTTTGTCATTAAATAAAAATATTTCCATGAAAAAAATTCAGTTTGTAATTAAAATGAATTTGAAAAAGAAAGAATAAAACTGTATAATTCACAAAATTATATTGTCGTATTGATGAGATCAGCTTGCTTCCAAGCAAAGAACAAAAACAAGCACAGCACATTGTTTAATTTCTTGTAATTAATTCCCACCCCTACAGACCGCTAGACTGTTTAAATCATTATCCGTGTTGTGTCTCGCGCTCTGGGCACAAAATGGCTTTAGCCGAACAAAATGGTTATCTTAGCAGTGCTGCAGAACCGTGATGAACAAGCGAAAGTAATTGCACGATCGTGTGATGATGGAGAGGAGGTGTGGTCTTTCAACATGTCAGCGCTAGTCAGAGTACACGCCGCCTCAGGTTCAGCTGCTCTCCGTGCAGTGTCGTTTGACCGAGCGCGTATCACTCTCACTGCTCCCAGGAATCCCGTTGGACCGCTTCGCCACGCCTCTGTTGTAGGTGCCAATAGAAACTGCAGTGTTTAGTTTTCTGGGCAGCACCAATTTCTAATGATGATAAATGACAGAAAAAAAATGCGACGGTTAGAGCAGGCTGGCATTTCCAGTGTGCCGAGTAATTGCAAGAGATTAAAAATTGCACAATTATACACTCTCACCTTTTGGGAAATGCCATGGAATAACTGCAGTCCACAATCCAGAAGATATGACTATGCCATTGACTCTTTCTAGGCATGTGGGCGGGGCATTCTCTTTCTTTCTCTCTCTCTCTCTCTCTCTCTCTCTCTCTTCATGTTAGTCAATATCAAAGGCTAACACTAGCCAATCCTAAGCTTCTGTGAGCAGAGTTGTGTGTGCAGCAGACAGTGTTTTTTTCTCAGTGTTTGTCATGTTGCCTTGTCACGCACACCCAACATGAGCATGAGTAAAAAAATCATGGCTCTGTGTGTCTGGGATGAAGCATGTGTATTTGCCCCACCCCTGTGCCGTAGCTGTCGTGGAGAGGTGGCTAGTGGGCGGGAATGGGCAAGTCCAAATTAGAGAGAAAATGCAGGGAATAATGAAGTAATTGTCTTGAGATCGTTTCGGTAGATTTGGATTTGAACCCATTTTCACAATCTCAGGGTGTTTCTGATGAACTGATGTTCCAAATATGGACAGTTTATGATACTGGATAATCCTCATACTGTGGCAGCACACTTTTCTGAGATAGTGTAATACTTTTTAATGTTTTGTTTTTGTTTTAAATAATCAGCAGCTCCTTTTTTAAACTGCTTGAATTTTTAAAATGCTTTGCAATAATAATAATAATAATAATAATAATAATATTTAGTTTTTTAGTAGTAGTAGTAATAATAAAAATTCATTTTATTTTTTTATACACAGCCATACACAGTACAACATGCAGTAAAATGCTTTCTTGACTGTATCAAAAATAAAAAATAGAAATAAATATATTAAGAATAGAATTACTATAAAAAATAGAATTTAATTATTCTTGTAGGCAATAGAAAAAAATATGTAAGTATAATGTATGAATACAATATAATATCTAAATGCTAGTAGTATAATATGAATATTAGTAATTATTTGTTTATTAATTGCAGATTTGTATTTTTTAATTTCTGCCTTTTTAGTTGTAATTTCTTTTAATAGTCAGTTTCAGAAAAGTACAAAAATAAGGTTTGTTTGTTAATTCTCTGCTACTGATTTACATGCAGCTTGTTAGGAAATCGAAATATCAGGATACACCTCACGAAGTATAATGTGATATACTGTAGGTAGCTGGGATACGTTGTATGAATACGATTTGATGTCTTGGTCATGTTGTTCATCCCTCGCTTTAGATTATCCTGAATATTTTCTGTGGACTTGATGTCCAGCGCAGGTCAGGTCATGCAGGTTGGAAAAGTCTCACACACACACACATTCGTCCAAGTGGAACGTGGAAATGTGAGTGTCTCTGCTGTGTTCTGCTCTGACAAAAGACATGATCTGGTCTGATCTCAACAACCGAGCATCTGGGTTTTATTTATTCAGGTGCACAACCTACTGAGATTGTACAAAAACAGCCAGCTATGTCTCTATCACTTCCAGACCTGCCAGCATTTAAGCGTTTTGATTTTCTGTATCTTGTTTGACAAGAACGAGCCGTTCGAGTCTGGACGTGAATCTGGATGTGGTTTGAACTCTAATGTTAACGGACACTACCTAGAATTCCCTCCATCTTACATGCCCTCAATTGGACTCACATGAATATATATATATAGAGAGAAAGAGAGAGAGTTAATATTAATATTAGTTAACAACAGTTTATTATGGGATGCTTCTAAAAAAAAAGAAGAAGAAGAAAAAAGAAAAGCCAAAAATGTACTCTTTAAAGGCAGCACGGTGGCTTAGTGGTTAGCATTGTTGCCTCACAGCAAGAAGGTCGAATCCCGGATTCAAAGGGTTTGAATCCCGGGTTCGAACAGACAGGGGCCTTTCTGTGTGGAGTTTGCATGTTCTCCCCGTGCCTGCGTGGGTTTACTCCGGGTACTCCGGTTTCCTCCCACAGTCCAAAAACATGTACATTAGGTTGGTTGGTAATTCTAAATTGCCCATAGGAGTGAGTGTGTGTGGTTGACTGTCTATGTGTGGCCCTGTGATGGACCTGTCCAGAGTATACCCTTGCCTTTTGCCCAGTGTGTGCTGTGTGCACCCTAATTAGGAATAAAGCGGGTATAGAAGATGGATGGATGGATGGATGGATGTACTCTTTAAATAAATTAAATAGCCAGACAGCTAAGTGTATTCTAACCCTAGTTAGAATAGTAGATAGAGGTTATGCTCATTTTTTATGTATTTATTTATTTAATTTTATTTAAATTATTCATTATTATTTTATAATGGAAAATCATGAGCAAGGAAAAAAAATATATGTATCACACAATCCTTCACTGATCTTGGAATTCAATTGCACTTGCTCTTAATCTGTGGGTTTTTTTTTTTTTTTTTTTAGTTTGAGGGACTGCAGATGTAGATTATGTTCAGTGACACAGTACAGTACAGTTTATTCGTAAATGGCTCGGTGCTGATATCCTGTAAAGGAAGTCCATGTTAGTATTTGCGTAATAATCGCGAGAGTGTGTAATGTGTATTTCCACGGCTCACACCTCCTGTACGTTTCTGTGTCTTGTCTAAAGCCGGAGAGCTGCAGCGTGCAGGAGGTCATCAACATCGACGTGAAGACGGATTTCGTGGAGGATCCGGTGGCCAAACTTGACACGCGCTTTTTTGGCGAGCTCCTTGCGGAGGTCTACCGGAAAAACTGCGACATTCATACGTGTGTCTCGGAACATGTGTCCAAGATCCGTGGACGGTACGGGCAAACGTTTCTCACGTTGTTATTATAGGGGGAAAAAGCCTGGAGATTATAAATATATATAATGCATCCTTTCCACTGCTTTCTCTTGCTCTTTTTTTGTTAACAGGATCTAATCTCTTTCAATATGACTGTTATCTCTGCAAGCTAACACACCTTATCAGAAAAGGGAAAAGTGTCATGTGTTAATCTTTAATGCTTTCCTAGGAAACCTAGGCGTTTGCAAAACACCCCCCCCACTTCCTTTTCCCGCCTGCTATGAGTAACGAGATGACAGACAATCTGGACATAATGTTTGGTCTGGGTTTTCAAACTGCTTATGAAGCTCATGTTCTGTCATGTTCTCTCTTGCAGGAAACACTTACTGGATTATAAGGTAGGGAGTGTCAGCGCCACTGTATTTACATGAACACATCAAGACTGAAATACTCAGTAGACAAAAAAATGTGTAGAATTTAAATGCTGTGAAATAAACTTTGTGTGTGTGTCTGTTAATGTGCTAGGAGAAAGAAGACATCGAGCACCTTATTCCTAAAGAAGTGTCTGAACTCACAAAGCAGCAGATCCGCTACCTCCTGCAGGTGTGGCCGTGTGTGTGTGTGGCCGTGTTTGTGTGTGTTTGAAATAATCAACACTCCTTGACAGCCCCACCCTTTTCCCAGCAGCCCCACCCTTACATTCCTGTCTAATAACAATACCAGCATGTTTAGTCTTTGTTGAGGTTTTTACTACGTGATGTAAGTCATCGACTCACCAAGTTTCTCACTCTTTCCAGACGCGCATGACGGCAGACATGACCATGCGTATGCTTCTGAGCACCTTCAGCAGCCTGAGAGAAGATCTGGTGCACCTGCAGGAGGATCTGAGGGTGAGAGCGCCCTCTTCAGATTACAGTCGTTTTCTTTATCCTGTACGCCTGCTCATTCGTGGTGTTTTCCAGGCAGCTAATCATGCACCAGCTGCACAAATCATGCAGATATCTGGTCACACAAATAACCACTCTTTACAGAAACACGTCTCAAAAGCATATCGGGTCCAGCTTTTGTCAACCAAGAACAGGAATCGGACTCTACAGCAGGCACAGGCTCATCTCATGAAGATGTTCAACAAAAATGATTAAGACTGCCCCAACAACTGCCCTTAGAGTAGCATTGTAGAAACAGATCATACCATACCAACATCTGACCCTACAGTAGGCACAGATGGACCAACTAATCTCTAGATATTCAACCTAAATGATTAATTAAGTTTGGCAACTGCCCTAACAAGTGCCCTTAGACGTCCATTATGAACTGAAATTTAAATAAACGCACTTCCTGTTTTTCCCCCCAGCTTGAGCGTTTCTTTTTGTCCATGTTCATCACATTTATTCTGCAGTTGTAGTAGATAGAGATTAGGTTGAAAACCAGTAGAATATTCCTTTAACTGTGTTCATGAGTGTTTGAAATCTTGGCCCAAAGTGACCAACCTAGCAGTTTGTTGAACATAGCTCCAAATGCCAGTGTTATTGTTTCATAAAAAGTCTGCTTTGATATCAGTGACCGTTACTCGTGTTACAGTAGACATGGCAGGTTTAACCTCTCTGTGAAGAGACCAGAGTGACTCATGTCAGAGGAACCTCCCTGGACGATTTCATTCCCTAAACTCTGTGATCTCCTTGAAACTGCTTACATGTGTCAGGTACATACAAGAGAAAGATTTATAGTCATCATTCATTTGTGGGCTGAAAAGGTCTAATGTCTAACAGATCAAAGACTAATGTCATGGATCAAATGACTGAAGAAAAACATCAGGTTATAAGGTTCTAAATGTGGGTGTGCGCTTGAAATGAATTAATTGCCATTGGGACTATTAGGGAACGCCCAGGTACTGTTGTTCTTGTTGTGTTGCAGCAAGCAAGGATCAACTAAAAGTCGGTTAGAATACATATAAGTCTTACGCGGTATTGGATATAGACTTCACATCCATAGTTAAAGCATCTCAAACATGGTGGAACCCTGAGACAGATGGGGTTCTGCTACAGCTGCTGAAGAGATGTGGTTTTCTGCCATTGTGGCTCATGCGCCTCTCAGTATAACCCTGTATTGTGCATTCTGAGATACCTTTCTGCACCCCACAGCTGTAAAGAGTAGTTATTTAAGTGGAGCAAGTCTGAACCTTCTCCTCTGATCTCACTTCTTCAAATAGACACTGACCAGACATTATGACCACCTGCCTGGTTCTCCTTTTGCTGCCAAAACAGCCCTGACCCGTCATGCACTGTGTATTCTGACACCTTTCTATCAGAACCAGCATTAACTTCTTCAGCAATTTGAGCAACAGTAGCTCATCTGTTGGATCGGATCACACGGACTAGCCTTTGCTCCCCACGTGCATCAATGAGCCTTGAGGTTCATCACTGTTCCTTCCTTGGACCACTTTTGATAGATACTGACCTCTGCAGACCGGGAACACCCCACAAGAGCTGCAGTTTTGGAGATGCTCTGATCCAGTTGTCTAGGCATAACAATTCGGCCCTTTGTCAAACTCGCTCAAATCCTTACGCTTGCCCATTTTTCCTGCTTCTAACACATCAACTTTGAGAACAAAATGTTCACTTGCTGCCTAATATATCCCACCCACTGATGAGGAGATCATCAGTCTTATTCACTTCACCTCTCAGTGCTCATAATGTTATGCCTGATCGGTGTATATTAACCACATGACTGGAGCTTCAGATAAGTGCATGGCATGAACGAGCAGGTGTCCAGGTGTTCCTATTAAAGTGTCTGCAGAGTGGGCAGTATTAATCGTGTCTTGTGTGTGCAGCGCCTGGAGAGTGAGAAAGAGCAGCTGGAGCGAGACCTGAGCTTTAAGGCCGAGCAGGGGTTACAGTACGACCGACTGTTGGAAAGCGTGCGTGAGAACAACCGACAGCTGCAGGTACGGAGCATCAGCAGCACACGTGCACATTGTTTGAGAACTTCATCATACTCAAGTACCACCTTAGAGCATTTTACAGCACTGTGCTGGTGAACTAATGTGCTCTTTCTCCATTTCATGAATAGAAAAATATTAATTTTTACAAATATAGATTTTAGTTGAACC
Organism: Hemibagrus wyckioides; assembly: GCF_019097595.1. NCBI lineage: Eukaryota > Metazoa > Chordata > Actinopteri > Siluriformes > Bagridae > Hemibagrus > Hemibagrus wyckioides. The sequence goes on from NC_080727.1 coordinate 18,151,261, forward strand.
TATTTTTCCTAGAGCTGTACACATTGTGTTTTCAGGATTACATTTTACTCAGAGACTTTCTCCATATCCTCATGAATACAGGACTTTGTTTAGATATTAATTATGATTAAAGATTAACCCTATCTTTTTGTGCACAGATTTCTCTAAAAGAGAGTGCTGCTGCCCAGCGCAACATGGAGACTCAGCTCATGAGCACCCGCACCACAGACTCCAGCAAGGATTTCCGCATCAAAGATCTGGAAGGCAGCAAACGGGCGCTGGAGCAGGAGAACGAGCTGCTGCGCAAGAAGGTGGGAGAAAATGCTGCTTTGCTGAGACGACATTAAACACAGAGCTCGGAATATTTCTAATTTATTATATCTAATCGTGCTAAAACCTTCTAATGATTTGTTTCTTTTGTATCAGCAACAGAAGGTCTGTTTAAGCTAACTAAAAGAAAAAGGAACATTTGCAGAATTATTACTTATTACATATCGTCTGGTGAAGGTGTCACGTTCATACTGGAGGCTGCCCAAATCCAACATCTTGCATAACTATGTCACTGATGTACCGTGTGTGTGTGTGTGTTTCAGCTTGAAGGCCAAAGCAGTAGCGCCACTCTGCAGACTAAGACCCAGGAGCTGTCCAGACATTATGAGCAGTTGCTGAAAGAGCTACGAGAGGAGAAGGAAAGAGAGTTAAAGAGTATGCGGGTGAGAGAGGCATAAAATAAATGTACTGGTTCTCTAATTTCACACTTCACACTCGACAGACTCTCATATCTCATATACACACAAATGCGTATAATGTTCATGATTGGAAACAGGTCCAGAATTACAGCTAAGCCACAGCGGATTAGCTTGTTGAACACAGTCTTTACTTTGCTCTCTGTGTGTGTGTGTGTGTGTGTGTGTGTGTGTGTGAGACAGTCTCAGCTGGTGAAGATCCAGACAGAATACACTACAGAGCACTCCAGTGATAGGAGCCTAGAGCTGAGGATCACAGAGCTACTGACCTCACTGGAGCAGCGCGAATCCACCATCAAACGCCAGGAGGAGGTACGAACACACACACACACACACACACCTACACTATATTGCCAAAAGTATTCGTTCACCCATCCAAATAATCAGAATCAGGTGTTCCAATCACTTCCATGGCCACAGGTGTATAAAATCAAGCACCTAGGCATGCAGACTGTTTTTACAAACATTTGTGAAAGAATGGGTCGCTCTCAGGAGCTCAGTGAATTCCAGCGTGGAACTGTGATAGGATGCCACCTGTGCAACAAATCCAGTCGTGAAATTTCCTCGCTCCTAAATATTCCACAGTCAACTGTCAGCTGTATTATAAGAACGTGGAAGTGTTTGGGAACGACAGCAACTCAGCCACGAAGTGGTAGGCCACGTAAACTGACGGAGCGGGGTCAGCGGATGCTGAGGCGCATAGTGCGAAGAGGTCGCCAACTTTCTGCAGAGTCAATCGCTACAGACCTCCAAACTTCATGTGGCCTTCAGATTAGCTCAAGAACAGTGCGCAGAGAGCTTCATGGAATGGGTTTCCATGGCCGAGCAGCTGCATCCAAGCCATACATCACCAAATGCAATGCAAAGCGTCGGATGCCGTGGTGTAAAGCACGCCGCCACTGGACTCTAGAGCAGTGGAGACGCGTTCTCTGGAGTGACGAATCGCGCTTCTCCATCTGGCAATCTGATGGACGAGTCTGGGTTTGAAAGGTTGCCAGGAGAACGGTACTTGTCTGACTGCATTGTGCCAAGTGTAAAGTTTGGTGGAGGGGGGATTATGGTGTGGGGTTGTTTTTCAGGAGCTGGGCTTGGCCCCTTAGTTCCAGTGAAAGGAACTCTGAATGCTTCAGCATACCAAGACATTTTGGACAATTCCATGCTCCCAACTTTGTGGGAACAGTTTGGAGCTGGCCCCTTCCTCTTCCAACATGACTGTGCACCAGTGCACAAAGCAAGGTCCATAAAGACATGGATGACAGAGTCTGGTGTGGATGAACTTGACTGGCCTGCACAGAGTCCTGACCTCAACCCGATAGAACACCTTTGGGATGAATTAGAGCGGAGACTGAGAGCCAGGCCTTCTCGTCCAACATCAGTGTGTGACCTCACAAATGCGCTTCTGGAAGAATGGTCAAAAATTCCCATAAACACACTCCTAAACCTTGTGGACAGCCTTCCCAGAAGAGTTGAAGCTGTTATAGCTGCAAAGGGTGGACCGACGTCATATTGAACCCTATGGATTAGGAATGGGATGTCACTTAAGTTCATATGTGAGTCAAGGCAGGTGAGCGAATACTTTTGGCAATATAGTGTATATGCTCAGACACCGAAACATATAGATGTGGACACCAGCACTAGTTTCTTTATTCTCTAGTGGTATATCAATGGGATGCAAGTTATGCTGCATGTAAATGTTTCATGATGTTTAGTCTATTTTAAGGATTTCTGTGTTTTCTCAACAAAACCCAGCAGTGCTTTATTGTCCTTCTTGTTGATGGAGGAGTTTCTTTGTTATGCTCATAAACAAGTAGCTTTAGTGCCATTATCTCTGAATTAGCATCTTTTTTTTTCCTCCCCAGCAGAGCATACGTTATACTTCCCATCATTCATGTCAGAATTTGATTGACGGGCTCTTAGCTTCCCAAAGTACTTCTCCTTCTTAACACTCTTGACTTCTTGACCTGTGCTGTTTGCTTTAGGAGATCAGACGGCTGAAGCTGGAGAAGAATAGCAACTCGGGCAGCCTGACTCAGACCGTCGTTACTAAAAGGTGAGAGCGCGGATTGAAGGAGTGTGATGTTAAGATGCTTTGAAAACCTGTTGTGTAGGCAAATGGATTCATTAATTTTGTGCTTTCATTTTTTCTTTCATGGGATCTAGCAGAAGGTAGCACTTCATTTCACTTCGTTTCACTTCACTTCTTTCACTTCACATTTACTCCTCGCACCAGCACCGGCATGTTTTTGTTTAACTTTTTTTTTTTTACTGCTCCTTGCCAACATTGTTGTTTGTGGGTTTTTTTTTTTTGCTTTGATTTTTATCTTTTTTAAAATACTTTTTTTTGCTTCACCACCATGTTTTTAGTATTTTTTCCTTTCATATTTATTTCCTTATTTATTTATTTCCTTATTTATTTTTTTATTTATTTATTCACTTACTTATTTACTTATTACTTTTATTACTTATTACTATTACTTACTTGTTACATTTAATTCCGAAAGTTGTAATCATAGACTGGAGCAGAGACTCAGAGATCAGGCAGGCAGAAATACACAAGGGATCATTTATAATTGTTAATAAGTGGTGGATAAATAAATAAAGATAAACATATATATATATATGTGTGTGTGTGTGTGTATGTGTATGTATATATATATATATATATATATATATATATATATATATATATATATATATATATATATATATATATATATATATATATATACACACATATGAAATATATTTCATTTTATATTACATTATTCAAAAAAATTACCCCACAAATACTTATATTTGTTTCAATGAAAAGAAAATGCTTAACTATTTCTGAGTATCTGAACTGAAGCTTTGCTTCACTGGTGCAGGTACGACACCCAGTACCCAATCCTGGGCCTGCTCAGCGATGACTATCATTACACACCATCACCTGTCCGGGAGTCCAAGACCATCGTCATCAAGAGGACGGGAGAGATTACCAAAAAGGTACCATAAGGCTTCGGAGCAAGAGTGAGGATTTCTCCTTACACCTCAGTCCTGTCACAACCAGTTCACAACATATAACTGTTGGTTGCCGGATATCATCCGGTTCTCTCACCTTAGTGAAAAATAAAGACGTGTCATGTGGCGCACCCATATACTGTATTAATGACAATTATAATACTTTAAACTTATTTACTGTTACAGAATCACATTGTACACACATTGTACATTTTTATATTTTTAAATTTAAGTAGAGTTTCCAATGTTTCATATACAAGGTCATGATTTTACCATCCACCTTTTCATCAAAAATCACACAGGAGAAGGAAAAGAAATTAGTTACACCTCAGTCCTCACAGTCAGTACCTTTAAAGGAGAAGTTCACTTTCAGAACAAAAACCTACAAATAATTGACATACCCCCTTGTCATCCAAGATGTTCATGTCTTTCTTTCTTCAGTCGTAAAGATGTAATGTTTTTTTGAGGAAAACATTTCAGGATTTTTCTCCATATAGTGGACTTCAATGGTGCCCGTGAGTTTGAACTTCCAAAATGCAGTTTCAATGCAGCTTCAAAGAGCTCTAAACGATCCCAGCCCAGGAAGAAGGCTCTTATCTAGCCAAACCATCGGTCAGTTGTATACTTTTAAACCACAAAAGCTCATCTAGCACTAACTCTGGGATGCGTGTCCGTGACGCTACCTACTACGTAATGACGTCTGAAGGTCACGCGTGGCGTAGGCGGAAGGAGGACCGCTCCGAAGTTGTTGCGTGTGGAATGACACACAGTTATATGTACCTTTTTGTTAATAAATAGTGTGTGACTTTGCACGCTCGCTTTGTAAACACATGCATGACCTTTCGACGCGATTATGTAGTACGTAGCATCACGGAGCTAGTGCTAGACAAGCTTTTGTGGTTAAAAAGTATTTTTCTAAGAAAATGTCCACTCGTTTCGCTAGATAAGAGCCTTCTTCCTCAGCTAGGATTGTTTAGAGCCATTTGAAGCTGCATTGAAACTGCATTTTGGAAGCTCAAACTCAGGGCACCATTGAAGTCCGCTATATGGAGAAAAATCCTGAAATGTTTTCCTCAAAAAACATCATTTCTTTACGACTGAACAAAGAAAGACATGACAAGGGGGTGAGGAAATTATTTGTAGGTTTTTGTTGTGGATGTGAACTTCTCCTTTAAGATGAACTAGCTATAAAGAAGCTCTCATTAACTGTAACATTGCAAAGTCTAATGCAAACAAATGTGTCTCACTTCTGCTCCAGCTTCACCGATGGAATGATTCAGCTTGTGTCTTGAAGCTGAACATTTCATTTTTTAACATGCAGCAGATCAGAACCGGTTATTGATTTCGATTTGTCACATTACAGTTGAAAATAAAAGTAAAAGGTGAACAAATGATCGCTCCAACAAAAACAACAAGACGTTCATGACTTACAGATTTGGTCATTGATGAGAAAGCATGTATAATAAACATGATAGATATCTCTGTAAGTGCAGTATGTTTTTGTGTGTATCGCACAGCAGATAAACAAACACATTGTCTAGTAAACCTTTCTTAAATAAATGAGGCTTGAAGTTCTAATATAATTGAGACACATGCTGTTAGCAAGATTGTTTAGCATTAATTTGGATTAGTGTCGGCGTATCAATCACGACATAATTTCCTGTTGTGTATGAATTGTAAACAGTCACACTTCTTCTCCTAACCAGAAGTTTCCCGCTGCTTGATAAGATCACAATACCCATGAAAAAAGACCGTTTTGCATACGAGTGTGTCCTGGAAACATCTCCATTCAAATGTTAGTGCTAATATAGTTAGTCGCGGTTACGGTAACTACTATAAGATGCCGACTCTGAGCTACAACGTTCAGCCAAACCATATTTTAGTATCATAAGCATCATATAAAGCTAAATGCTGCTATGTATTGAATCATCCACTGAAGTCATTGCAATGAGATGTCAGTTATAAGATGTTTGTTAGATACACTATGTTGCCAAAAGTTTTGGGGCGTCTGCCTTCACATGCACATGAATGTAATATGGAGTTGCAGCTCTAACAGCTTCATCTCTTCTGGGAAGGCTTTCCACAAGGTTTAGGAGTGTGTTTATGGGAATATCTAAACCATTCCTCTAGAAGCGCATTTGTGAGGTCAGGCACTGATGTTGGGCGAGAAGACCTGGCTCACAGTCTCCGCTCTAATTCATCCCAAAGGTGTTCTATGGGGTTGAGGTCAGGACTCTGTGAAGTTCCTCCACACCAAACTCACTCATCCATGTCTTTATGGACCTTGCTTTGTGCACTGGTGTGCAGTCATGTTGGAACAGGAAGGGGTCATCCCCAAACTGTTCCCACAAAGTTGGGAGCATGAAATTTTCCAGAATGTCTTGGTATGAAGCTGAAGCATTAAGAGTCCCTTTCACTGGAACTAAGGGGCCGAGCCCAACCCCTGAAAAACAACACCTGAATTCAATGATTTGGAGGGGTGTCCCAAAACTTTTGGCAATATAGTGTATGTACAGACTCCCTCACACACTGCTGAACTCTTTCCCGTCAGCACTTATGTTCTGAATCATTTTGTTTAACGCAAATTCCTTTAGCGCGCTTCAGCTGTTTTGATATTCAAATGAAGGCTCTGTTGTCCAGTGCAGTGAACATTTGAAGGCCATTTCTGATGGATTTAAATTCTTTAAAAATGTAAAAAAAATAACCCTGTCTATAAGAAGAGTAATAATCACTAAGGTTTTTTTGGTTTTGTTTTTTTCCCCCTGGCAGGGATACAGTACCTAAAGAGCCCCTGACGACGCCGTTCCGCTTCTCTCCAACAAAACCGAGCACCAGATGAGAATCCAGAATTTTGCGCCAGTACCTGCTAGATCACCTCTCTCCATCTTTTCTCACCCCTCTGTTCCTCCCTCTCTCTCTACCCCGGGTTCCTGTTTCCCTGCACGTGTTTTATCTCCGCTTCACAGCTCTAGAATGCCGGTGGTTTCGGCGCTCAGCGTAAAGGGGACCCGGGCTTCACGTCGTGCGTTGATACCGAGCAGCTTGGTTTCCGAGCCACCACGACTCTACCGGCCTCTGTCCAGTAACTCCTGTAATCATGTAGTCGCTGATGTATGACGTTAAGGATGTAGTTTCCTCTCATGACTTACAGCAAATTTCTGTTTGTGATGTATGTTGTATTGTATTTTATACTTTCTCTCTCTGAGAACTTCGTACAACGGGGTGCAGTGTACATACAGCATGTGAGCGCAGACCGGTGATGGGATTTGTTTGCTATGTAACAGCAGTGGAGGTGTACTGTTTTATTTTTTCTTTTGTTTTTTTGGTTGCATGTGGCAGAGTTAATCATTAAGTATTAGAAATAAAAGAGACTGGAATATTTGGGTTAAGTAGACCATTGGTGTATTGAACAATAACAAAGCATGAAAGGGTTGTAGGTTTATTTTTATTTTTTTTTACTGAACCCTAACATCTCCCAAATACTTTTACCATAAACCTAATGTGGCAGCTATATCCGAATTTTTCATTTTTTTAAAAAAAAAAATAATCCTCTGATTGTAGTCCTGTCCAGGGAAGAACAGGTTTATACGGTGTGATGTGGTTTGAAAGGCTGTAATTTTGAAGTAGCAAACTGTATCTAATAACTCAACTCTAACTCACTGGCCACTTTAATAGGAACAAGCTTAATTCAGCTTTTCAGTTATTCAGTCAGCCAATTGTGTAGCAGCAGAACTAATGAAGAAACTCTTCGAAACAAGAGCTTTGGTTAAAACACCAAGACGAGGAGCTTTGAGCGACTTCAGGAATTTCAAGCTACAACCAGAACGCTTGCTTTCTCCAAAACTGGAGATCCAGATCCTGTCCAGACATTTTTTTTCTTGTTTTGTTCCTGTTAAAAGTTGCCAGTCAGTGCAGTTAGTGCACTAGATCTAGTGCAGTTAAATGGCAGCCACTGACCCAAATTAGTGACTAATCTTCAACTTCTTTAGGTTTACTGTCAGCGGTGTGTGAAGATGGTTTTTCTAAGATCTCTTCAAACTTAATTACTACAGGGGTGTGATTTCATAAACTACTACATTAATGCTGCATTACAGACTAAATCTGCTGTATACCGTGTTTCTAAATTTTGTACAGTGTATCATCAGCTTTTTTCCTTGTAATTTCAGCCATTTTCTTTTTTAATATTCTGAACTTCATGGTCCGAATTCATGTGAATTCACATGACCGGTTTCATTCTGCTTGGGGATTGTTGCACTCTGCCCTCTGCTGCCTGCAAGGTGAACTGCAATAGAAATAAACAACATCGATAAGCCTTCCCTCTGCCTTTGGACTCACTTTTATTCATCTTCTAGTCTGCATACATTACGAGTTGCCTTTTTTGGGGAAAGGGGGCGGGGCTGAGTAGAACATAGGGGGCGGGATTATTTTACAGGTAATAAATAAATAAAAAAATAAAAAAAAATAAATAAATAAATAAAACAAACAGATTTTTAAAAATGAATTGAATAGCATTATTACAAACCACATTTTTTTGGCATAAATATATTCATTATAATAAATATAACAGTAATGATACATTTTATTGAAACTTTAATTATAATATAATATACATTATTTACCTGTTATTGCTGGTCAGTAAACACTAAACACTGACAGACTGCTTCTGACAGAAGAAAAAAAAGATTTCACAATCCACATATATGAACGTTTGAGATTCCTTTTCACACCAAGAATCATCGAAAGTCATTTTATTTACGGAAAAGGGTTTCATTTTTGTTTTAGTTTCTAAAATTAACAGTAGTTGGGCTTGTATAAATCAAGTGCAAGTACAAGTGCAGTTTTTTTTAATCGTTGTTTCATGAAATTTTGGGTTCTTTAGGTTTTAAGTATCCCAGGAACAGTCTGTAAAATCCGTCCCACCTGGTTCTCACTTTCATCCAGAGTTCGACCTTCGACAGGATCGACCTTGTCCCTGACCTGACCAGCACTTCTGGAAGATGGATAAATGAACTTTCCTTTCAATAACCCTTATTCTTATTTGATTGATTGATTTATTTTTTATTCACTCTATTCAGGGTTATGCCTCTCGTCCACCAGGGGGCGACACATTCCTCTTTATTATCCTACAGCCTTCCTACCCTGCATGAATGAGGTCATTATAGGCAGGAAGGGCACTTAGGGCTGGCCACCATTTTGATTCATTCACAGAATGTCAGCCAGACTCCCATGTCCATGTAATTTATCCAGAGCGAATCATATGTATGTGTATATATATATATATATATATATATATATATATATATATATGTGACTATTTATATATCTTCAGGTAGAGATTTAATGGTCATAATGGTGACGAGGTGGATAATGTGGACCTGTGGACCTGAGATGTTGAGTATGTCGTGTGGAATGCTGTTATCATGCAGTATGTTTGAGATGCTCATTCAACAAGGCCTGAAATGGTGAAATGGGTGATGCTGCTCCACCCATCGTTCTGATGAGGTCGAGTTTGCTTAGTCAAGCTCTCGCTCTTCCTCTCTTCCTGTGTGTGTGTGTGTGTGTGTGTGTGTGTACGTGCGTGTGCTATACTGTGGGAGAGGAGTGTATGAGTAGAGTTGAGAGGCGAGCAGGCTTAGTAATGGGAAGGCATTGATTATGGCTGATAATTCGGGGCTTTGATGTGGATAATGCAGCCTCTCTCTTCCTGCACTGGCCATGCACTCACTGCCCCTGGGACCACAGAGGATATTGGGTTTACAGACACTCTCTCTCTCTCTCTCTCTCTCTCTCTCTCATTCCCTCATTCGCTCACTCACATTATCGTTCTGTCATTCAACTCTAACAGTGCATTGCTTCTCACGAATATACGGCCTCCATAGGAAGTCATGAAGCTGCTTTATTTCTCAACCTTGTCTTTTGCTGTATCTTTGTTTTTTTGTTTTTTTTTTGGTGTCATGCTCTGGTGGGCTGTGTGTGTGTGTGTATGTGTGTGTGTGTGTAGTCCTCTCGCTCCTGTGTAAATCATGCGTTCCATGATGACGAAGCACAGCATTCACCAATATGTCTCCACTGTATTTATTTATGTCTCTGTGTGTGTGTGTGTGTGTGTGTGAGGAGTTGTCTACAGGCGTTCTCCTCTCTGGCACTTTTTCCCAATTTTCCACTAATATTTGTTTACGTCACTTTGTGTGTGTGTGTGTGTGTGTGTTCCCAACTTGCACCTAGAGTTCCCAGAATTGACTGTGGATCCATGATCACCTTCAGCAGGATAAAGAGGTTACCAATGATGAAAAATTATTTGAATTTGATTGAGAACAATAGAGAAAAATATTTTGCATATTTTTTTTAATCTTATTTTAAACTCAGACCTATGCAAAAAGAAAAAAAAGAAAAAAAGCTTACTTATAAGTCTGCATCAGCAATGGCGGGATAAAGTAACGCTCAACGTTTGGAAAAACTCTTCAACTAGAATCAATTTACTTGTAGAAGCAGGTTGAAGGATTGAATTCATGGACATGATGAGAACATGCAGCCCTCCACACGGTAACTGGAGCTCATTTGATCTAGACAATTTACTTTTCATCAAATTTCCTAATTCACAGATAATCTTAGATCGAGCCAACCATATCCATCGGCCATTCATCCTGATGATTCATTCGCTACAAAATTCCACTGAAATCATTACCTTGTTTCCTCTTTTAAGTGTCCAATGATTAAAAATCTCATTGCTGGTTGACAGAAATAATCTCTTCCATTCAATTGCTTGGGTTGTTATTAAACCTATTGGTCAAAAGTGTATCAAGCACTAATAAATAAAAGTCCAGTGGGACAGGTATCCCGCTGCCCCAATGATCAAGAGAGGAGCAAAGGATCGAGGAAGTCGGTTAAATGAGAGAATTTTCAAGTGATTTTTTTCTTGGCTGATGGTGCTAGTCATGAGACGCCATTGAGATAAAGACTGCACACGATAGGTCTTTGTTTATTGTTTTTCTGTTAACTCTATCACTATCGAATGCTCTCAAGTCACAGACATGCTAATATGATTTATTCGGTAGGGTTTCCTGTGCTATCGTGTTACATTACCCATCAGAGGTTGTAGTCGAGTTCTAGCATTTTGACTTTTCAATGAACTACAACTAATCAGGCCTCAGGGGCTCTGTGAATGCTCAAGGCTCTCGGCAATTTCCTGTTTCATCCATCCTGCGGTTCTTCTCTTCTAGCACCAACCTGCCTTATCAAAGGGGAAGGTGTGGGTGGGGCTGCCGGGGAAATTTTTCCAAGGAAAAACATTGCTCATTATCGGCATCTCTACATCCTTGAAATGACGTTTTACCTCAATCACTGAAGGCTAAAAGGGCTTAAAGAAATCTGAGCTCTGGAACTGGGCAGAGTCACACAGTGCGAGTCAGAGAGCTTCCTCACTCTTTCTACTTTTGCAATCAGACACCAACAAATCTGTGTCCAGTGATCGGACAAAAACGGTGGTTGAGTTCAGCTGAGAATCAAATCATGTAACTCATCTAATGTACAGACTATACAGCCTCTGTTATTGAGCTTACTTACAAGCAGCTTGTGCACACACCAATCAGACAGCACTTCCTGTCTCTGGTCACTGTGCCCCAGCAGACCCCACACCATGAAATTATGACTCTTGCCCCTGGGAGCAAACCAACCATCCCAAAACAGGGTCATATACACTCGTGTCAAGGCAAGCATGTGAAAAATGTCCTTACTGTGTTGTAAAACACTGGACATAAACCTTTAGACCACCTATAGACCTTCTAGTGCAGATGAACACATGGGTGAGTGTCAGGACCTTTCAGAAGTCAAGAAGACACAATCATTACAATAGGTACTGTACTTCTCCATGAGGATATCTGTCGCTTTCTTCTTCTTGTTGGACCACATGTGCATCATATGGACTTTGAGTTGTACTTGACAACAAGATTTGGGTGAAAACAGTTACAAAAGATGGTGGCTCAAGTGGTTAAAGCTCTGGGTTGTTCAAGCCCCTGCACTGCCAAGCTGCCACTGTTGGGCCCTTGAGCAAGGCCCTTAACCCCTGCTCCTGCTTCACATGGGATATGTGAAAGAATTTCACTGTGCAGTAATGTTTATGTGACAAATAAAAATCATGACATTTCCAAAACTATATCCAATACTGATACTGATACTGTCACACAATATTTTTTAATGAATACAGAGTTGAAGTGTTATCACATTAGCTTTGGGAGCTTTGTGTCTTTCTGGTGACTTTCACAGCACCACCATCTCCGTCATGGACTAGCCTTACACATCCAAACTGTTTAAAAGGACTTTCATTTGATCGAATCCACTTGAAGTATTGCTCAGTTCACGCTAGTCTGAAAGCTATTTATTGTTGTGTTGTTTTCACCATTGCTTCTGTTTTCATGTTGCCTGATGCTACCTTGTCCTGACTGTGTTGTTTGCTAATCGCTGACCTGTGCCTGTCTAACATTTTTTTAATTGGACCATCTGAGTTTACTATTAAATATATCACATTTACCTAGACTCGCATCTGACTCTGTGAGTGTTTCATGACACACAATCTGGAATTATAATCCTTTCTTCCCAAAACAGTATGGGACACATTGAGATGTGTCATGAAGGTAAAAAGGATCAATTTAGATGATCTTGATACACAGTAATGTTTTATTTTCTGACTAATTTGGCTTCCTACCACTCAGCTCTCTCCTTTCGGACAGTATGACAGCTTCCATTCAGAGAGGATGAAAAAGGACTAAACGTGATTCCTCTGCCAGCCAAAAACATCTTTTCAAACTGCTGTGTCACAGGAAGACGTAACAAACCCCGAGGACACGGACGGCTTCGATTGGTTGGCGTCACTGTGATTGATGTAGGGGGAGAGGATGCCGAGGATGCCAGCTCACGATTTCTTTTCTGTTGGTGTTACAGATGTTATCAGCTTTTTCAAGATTTGAGATTATAGATATGAGCAACATACTTTGTTTTTGATGATAATCCTGATGAGACGTTGTCCGGTGCTGGTGGAGGCTTGTTTAAAACATAAGTTTGTCCCAAGCTAATCGGTTGATAGTTAATAGGGATTACGTGTGCAGATGAACATAAGAAGACAATCTCGTCTTGATCTAGGATTCCTAATACCACACTTCCACCCGTAACTAGCGGTCAGCTTTGAGGCTTGTTCGAGAGTTTGATCTAAACTGCACTCACGGAGAAAGTGAGAAGCGCAGCTAGCGAGAGAGAGAGTGAGTGGTCTGAGAGAAGTGCTGTCTCTCCAGGTTCATATTTCTCTGCCCCGCACTGCACTTCAATAATTAATATTCATAATCGCATATCATGTCAGCAGAACACCCACGGCTTCCTCTCAGAGAGGCCTGATCGGATCACCTACATCAGATTCCACTGTCACATCAGCATATATTCATCTCATTAGATTACATTGCTCATGCTTTTGGCTTTACCATTAGACAGCACTTTACTCGCAGGAAGCTGCCTCTGGTTCGTGGTGGAACTTGGACCTGCTTGTCACGTCGTCGTTGAGATGTTGAGGCCAAAAAGAAAAGGACGATGGGAAACGGGAAGGAATGTGAGGTTGACGCTCATCCCCCCATCTCTCAGAAAGGAATTTGGAGTCTTGGGGGCATCTTTTGCAGTGGCCCCTGTCGACCCCTTTACCTCTATAACTTGGGCCCCTGTTGAGGGTCACTGAAGCTCCCCTTGGACACACACACACACACACTAAAGGATCTAAGCACAATGTACTCTGTCAGTAGCTCAATCTCTTCCTCATTAGTTCTCCCAGTCTCCCACCCCTTCACACTCTCCTCCTCTCCTCCTGTACTCCTTTCTCAAGAGATTGTCAATCTCCAGGCTGACAGGGGACTGAGGCTTGATTTGACATTTCCCATGTGTCCGTATTTCTGCTGCTTGTCTTTTTCCACTCGTCAGCCTTTGACCTCTCGAGTGGTGGAGGTGAATAATCTTATCACTGTGCGCTTACCGGCGTCTGTTTCACTCTGAAGTTGTCATACAGTGCTTTGCGTGTGTTATTGGAAATGTCTTGAAGTGCTTGCTGTGCTGCTTTAGTCCAGAGTCGTTGGCATCTCTTCCGCCTTTTTCCCCCTTGCCTTATCTGATTGTGCGATAATGCAAAGTGACGTATGACTGGATCTGCTCTGGATTAAAGATGCGCTCGAAAGGCCATGGTTTTTCTCTCTGTTCTCTGCCTCAATCATACTTAATGCTGTCTGTCCCCTAACTTCATCTCTCTCTCTCTCTCTCTCTCTCTCTCTCTCTCTCTCCCTTGCTGATGCACTCCTGGCCATTAATAAAAATTTTATACATAGTCAGGAAGTGCATTTGCAGTGGGAGCGGCTGGAGGCTCTCAGGCCGGCAGGAAATGAGCTGCTGGCTGGCGGCCAGGCTGGCTATTCCGAGGGGCCACGAGCTCGTCCAATCATCTCCCTGCGCTCACTTAATGGAACATGCATACTTCAGCCCCAAAGTATCAGCAACAATTACGCCAAGGCGTGACGCTTGGTTGGGTCAGTGGCTCGTCGTGTGTGTTTGGTCTGTATGTGTCTGCGAAGTTGTTCCCCGGCGATGCATGATTTGTCATGATTTGTGTTGATGGCTGGTTTGAAAAGGACAGAAAAAAAGAGAGATAGAGAAAAGGAAAGAAATTTGGGGGTGGGGGAGGGGTGGATCGGGGCTGGTGGTGCAGCGTTAATTTTGATCAGATGCAGATGGTGGTGTTTATGTAGCTCAGTGGTACAGAGGGAGAGGATGAGGGAGAGCTTGACTGCTTGTTTGGAAGAGTAAGCCAGCGTGAGTGTGTGGGATTTTGGGCCAATTCCTTCGAGGAATCAGGAAGAGCAGGAGGCCAGAGCTCGGAGAGGAAAGGGAGTCGGGATGGGGTGTTGTGGGGGGTAAAGGGTTTGTTTTGTAACTCTGTTGTGTAGTACAGAATTCTCCTCTCTTTTTCACGTGAGGACTATTTCATCACTCTTCACAACTCAAATGATTCAGTTCAAACGATGCTCGAGCCATGTTTAACTGACTGATACTCAGAGTGCTACAAGAGTTAGTTATCAGAGCGAACATTAGCTAACACACACTGTAAGTTAAAGATAATCCTACCCACGAAAAAACATTCATGCACAAGCTAAACAGAAATGCGCCGGCAGAAATGAATGACTTTGTCAGCTGTGTGCCGGTCATTAACCAGGCCATTTAACATTGATTCTGCCGTGGCTTAATCCGGCTCCCGCCCTCCACTCTGGCACTGAGATCAGGATCTGTGTGTGTGTGTGTGTGTGAGGGCACGGTGCCTAGAGGCAGATTCAGACCAGTTCGCCGATATACACACACACACATACACAGTGCACATCCTTTGCATTTCTGTTTGTAAATCACAGACGGACACATTGAAAGCAACTTCACTCACTTTGGCATGAAGCAAAATCATCAGCTTAGGAAATGGAGAAAACAGTCAGGGAGACCAGGGGATGGGGTTAGTCAGGGGGATTGATGCAGGCAATCAATTCTTGATACATTGACTAACAAACGAGTAAATAATATAATACAGTGGAGATGTGGTGGTGGTGTTGGAAGAGAGGAAAAAGTGGGGGAAGAAACATGGAGGACATGATTTACACAAGAGGGAGTACTTCTGGATTCATACACACACACACACACTCACACACACACACGGTCAAAGGTAAGCGTATGAATTTATTTGAATTATTCAGACAGAGAAAGATGGAAATAAAACTTTTATGATGCATACTAATAAAATTCTACAATAGTTCCAGCAACAGTAAAATTTGCTCCTGAATTAAACAATCAAATGTAACTTAGTTACCTTTAATTGAACCAAAACATTTTCCTAAGAACATGAAGCCAAATAATTCAAACCTTATTTAAAATTCTGAATAATCTACCTTCAATAAATATGATTTTTTAATTGCTTTCCGTCACCAGGAACCCGGTTGTTGCTTTTGACCACATCCTGTTTCCTTGAGGAATCAATACGAGGTTGAATCAGCAATCAAACATCTGTATCAATCTAATCTTCGGTATTTTTTAGGTTGATTCAGAAGTTTGAAATGTTCAGTATGAAGGAGTGGACTAAGATTGTCGTACTGTGGTGTTTCCAACTGTGTTAAAAAAATCAAAAGAAGAAACTCGGAGCTGTTCAGGTCTCTAGAGGTGGATTCTAGAGACAGATTAGATCACTCTCTGGCTTTACAGACTCCTGGAGATCCATGGATCCCATTTGAATCGCATATTTAAATTTGCATCGCTGGCTACTTTTAGAACCGGCTTATATATTACTGAAATTTAGCTCTGAAGTGTTTTAGGAACAGAGCTCATGTGTCAGAACTTTAGGTTGAGTTTGCACAGGACAGAGAAACCCGACTCACTCTCCGGCTCGTTGCTCTGTTTGGCCATCCCAGCTATTTCCCTCCACAGGAAGCCAGGAAGCACCCATCTTCCTGCACCATTTTACACACACACACACACACATACACACAAATGTCCTGTTACCTTGGTGACATCTTCCCAGTAATGTCAATAAGAGCACATAAGTACAGCAGCAATCCAAATACTCCCTGAGACGATCTGATGCAATGATATCGTTCGTATTTAACAGGAAATGCATAACCAAAATGCGAACGCAACACTAACAGTTCTATCACACGTGTCAGCAACATCACCTGGGATTAATAAACTGGCTCGTCCCTAAGAGCCATGTGTGCAAGATAGCGCTTTATAATAGTTGCTGAACTTACTACAGATGATGAGGTCTATTCGTAGGTCACTGCCTTAAGTGAAGTTAATATGGAGGGGAGCATGTCCTGTGTTCCAGGCTCTTACAAATATATATGTTACTATAACATGACCTGGGGTGATGTAGGAAATCTCCAGGCAAAATATATTTTATTTAGAAAAATCACTCAGTTTCAATTTAAGAATTCTTCATATTCAGACCCGTAAGCCAAGCTTAATGATTAAAGTGTGTCAAAAACCACCCCCATCCTTCTGAGCGATATGTTTTGATGAATAGTTTATATCTAGGCAGTTTGTTGCGTCTACTTTCTGACAGGTTTAGTCACCGTTTGTATTTTTAAAATTTCAGTGTAGTCATCTTGCTTTTTCGTTCTTTGTGTGCTGGCTTTCTGTTGAGTCATGCATATGAACCCTTTTCTTTTCTGCCTTTATCTTGTCTCTCCTTTAACCCATCTCTCTCTCTCTCTCTCTCTCTCTCTCTCTCCATCTACTCCAGGCTAAGCTCAGGGAATCATGTGGAACAGTGCCTGAGGATGGGGGGAGCAAAATGAGAGATTCAGTTTCAGCCTGATGATGCCACTTAGCCATTAACTATCTCCAGCAAGTAACCCCCCACCACCACCACCACGCACCACCACCAGCTCTTCTACCCCTCCTACCCCACGCCAGCCCTGCCTTTATCTACTATTCATATCCGCCAACCCCTCCCCCTCCGCCCTGCTCTGTTTCCCACCCTTTCTCTCTCTCTCCCTCCCTAGTTGTTTGTGTCACCCTCACTCACTGACATACAGAGGCACACAGAGTGAATGGATAAGTGCAAGAGCAGGAAGCCTAGACAGAGCGAGAGAGAGAGAGAGAGAGAGAGAGAGAGAGTGCAAGTGAGACGATCCAGCGCTCACACTTTCATACTGAGAATAGATGAACTGCAGATCCACTGCTCTCCAGCTTCACGTGGACGTGTTGCATTCCCTGCTTTCCTTGATCACTTTGCCCCAGGACCTCTTTAATAATTGGGATTTTTTAGCGTGACATGTTGCCCTCTTTTCTTGGAAAAATCTTTACTTTTTTTTGGAGTGTTCTTCGTGCTTGTTTTCCTTCTGTCCGAGACTCTCGGTGCGCTCCTTGGGGAATGATTAAGTACTGAGGACCGAAGAGGAGGAGGATTGCTTGCCTGCCTGCCTGTTCGTCTGCCTGTCTGCATGTGTATGGGACTCTTATGAAAAAAAGACATCTAAAGCTGATAGAGTAAAGAGCAAAAAAAGAACTTTAAAGTACTTTTTTTGGTCTTGTACAATGGATCTCCCTCCATTCAGAGGTGAGTGCCCTGTCTGTGTGTTCGTTTGCCTTTTTTTAAATGAGTGTCCCGCTTCATAAGACCCTGTAGGCTGTATGTTTACGTCCATCTCCGAGTTGTGTAAGTAACTCGTCCAGTTTGGCGTCCTTAGTGAACACGGCGGCTCGGACACAGCCCCGTGCATGCATTGGACTCTGGGCATGCAGCGATGGCATTGATTGTCCTCAAGGTCGGAGCTGTCAATACAGCCAGTTTGGGCTGGCAGAGATTGAAAGAGTGGATATGAGCAGACTGAAAAAGCTTTCAAATGTTTAGCGATGTTTCTGTACATGCAATGTGTTTCCAAAATTGTGTTTTTACAGCAGAAGTGTAGTGAGTGAAAGTATATCTAGATCATGCTAAAAATTGACACTTGAATTGATTCAAAACTATTAGAATTGATTTAAAACTATTCTCAAAACATTCAATCGACTGCTGTTGTCTTTAGCATACATAGTTATACATAGTTACTCTTATTATAATAATTTAAGTATTCTAATACAACAGAAGACATTTTTTCTCACTCTAGTAGAATTTATACCTTGTACTATATTATTATTTGCACATGTGAAGATACGCTTTTTCCTGGTATTTAATATTTGGGATAATTTGTTCAACCCTCTGACATACCACGTATGTCTATAGTGTTTCTCATTTTCCCTCTCTCCCACCCTTTCCCGCTCTCTCTCTCTCTCTCTCTCTCTCTCTCTCACTTGCTGGTGTCTATTTCAGTCCTTCCTGGGGGTCGGATTCAGCACATCCGGAATCTCATACAGTTTATTGTCATGCAATCCTGCTGTGTCCCCAGAGAGTCCAGAAGTGGCTGACTGACAGCTCATGGACAATTTTGGCCAATCAGCTCTGATTCAGCACCAGCCAATTTTTTTGCAGCACAGCCCCAGAAAGAGCCGGCTAAACTATAAGAATTTTGACATTTTGAATAAACGTCTGATGGTTATCACTTCTCTCAGAAAACCCAGGGGTCACTGCAAGTCCCTAACGAATTGGCTCGCATGCTTACAGCTACATTTACATTGTCCAGTGACCCTCTGCAGGACGGCTGTTTTCCCTTTGCTCGTTTGCCTCCCGTCTCCTCCCTGCTTTGGGGTTTTGAGTTACTCCCAGTCAGTGGTGTGTGGTGATTGTTATGAATAATATGCGCTCTTCATCCTCTTCCTGCCCAGGATCAGGTTACCCTGGCCACGGATGTGTGCAAGGTACCGGGCGCAAGGAGCCCTGGGGCAGAGCCGCAAGGCACAGCTCACTCAGCACTGATACTCCCAGAGCGCAGGGGCCTGTCTTCAGGTTACCCCTCATGGCAGGCAGCACTGAGTAAACATGGCCCACTCTGCCGTCTCTCTGTTTCTCTTTCTCTTTCTCTCCATCTCTCCACACACAGCTGTCTTTCCTGTTTGCTCCCATGCACTCTCAGAGGTGGTTGTCTTGACCTGAGACAGGTGTTGTGCTAAGGACTTGCTTTTTACAAATACAGAAAAATGGTTTCCAGGCTAGCTGGGAGTCACACCCAGTACATATTTGTGATGCGAAGAAGCACTTAGATAAAAGTACAGTAATGGACCAGGATTTTATAATCAAATGTTAGTATGAAGTAGAAATGCCAGGGAAGGTTGGGTGTGTGGGGGGGGTGTATTAAGTCAGCGCAGTAAGAAATACCATCATCTAACCAGGGTGATGCTAATGCGATCCGTTTGACCTGTCGACTTGCTGGGTGCATAGCTTTCCTTTCGTCCACAAACTGATTAATCGTCGACTCCTTCGGACATGACAAAATCTTTAACCGAACAGAAAGTTATGCTCTATCTGAGTGCTGGATTGCATACACAGATTCCAAACCTTACCTGGAAAATAGCTAACCTTTTAAAAAGCTAAGCTTTTATGGTTGCCAAGAAATAATTCGAGATCATCTCCCACAGCCTATGGATCTTGTCCTATAGACCCTATCCATGACTTCTGTTATATCGAGAACCAACCAAACCAGCATGTGCCCTAGTACACCCAAAGCCTATTTCCTGTGATGTCCCACCTCATTGAATAGAAGTTCTTTTAGAGGTCGTGGTCAGAGATTGAGAAGATGTAATCTGAGCTCAGCGATCAATAGTTCAGTGCACACTCTTAAGAAGCAAGAGGTTGCTTCATTGTCCACCAGTAAACCAACCTTTTTGTAGCAATGATGTCCAAAGTCAGCAGTAGTTGACTTACTGCGGATTGTGTCACATTTTCAGCTCTGCTATAGTCCATGTTCAGACATTAGCAAAGCATCTCCATTTGGCCTCACCCTACCATGCGGTCTGGGCAATCTGGAGCTGACAAGTGCTCTGGGACATGGCAGAGAATGGTAGAGTGCTCTTTGCAGGGGTTGGGGAGGGGGTTCATTGGGCTTCCTGATGTCAGCACCTTGCCTCCTGTGCTGCTGGAGTGTGGTGTATCGATCTGTTGGCACCCTGGAAACTCAGACATGGTCTGGAGCTTGGATTGGTGGGGAAAGTTTGAGTCCCACTGCTTCCGGAGTATGCTGTCTCCTTCAGGATTCATTTTACAGGTCTAACAGGGAAGCTGACAGAAAATGAAATCTAGCTATTGCTTATTATGATTGGTCCCTTATGGGGAATCCCCTGAAGGTTCCAAATATAAGTCTTTAACAAAAGGTTTCCTTTTCTCAAAAGGTTAAGTTTAGAAAGATAGTACTGTGAATCCCCCCAAGAAACCTTTTCTAAGAAGGTAGAATAGAGTAAAAATGCAGCGATGAAAGTAGTGCTTGTGGAATTCATGGATGGATATGATGATTTTTGTGCACCAAAAGTGAACTAATCTAAAAAAAAAACAGCACTCTTGGCTGTATCTATAATGTTGAATCTCACATTCAGTATTTTGACTATTTCTCACATTTGACATTTTGTGCTGGAGTTTCGGCTTTAGAGTGAAGCTCAGTTTTGAAGAAAAGTCAGTGGAAAGTTTGGAGTAAACTTAAGTGTAGCCTGAAGTGATAAATGCTCCCAAGTGCTGACACAGTTGAGGAAAACCACATGGAAAGGACATGTGCAAATGCTCTCACAAATATGCAATTTAAAAGTTCCTGACATGACACAGATGAGCAAACCCAAAACTTCCTCTCTAGCTTGTCCACAGATGTGTGCTTGGCTGGAAGTCCGGTGTTGTTTGTGAAATCAGGCCCCAAATAATGAGCTCATGGAAATGAACAGCAGGCCCCTCTAAACAATTAGATGGACTGATAGGCCCTGACTGCAGCTCTCTGCTGGATTTGATGTAATTACTCTCCAGGACTTCTTTTTCCTCCTCTGTGTAATTTGAAAATGCATTTTGTACTTCCGACCTGGGCCTCCTTATCTTGTCTTTATAGAAGAGTGGTGGGGGGGCAGAGGATGGATGCTATCTTACCTTTTTTTTCTTTCTTTTTTTGTGAGAGCATCCACCTATTTTGCCAGGAATTCAGCTGACTGTGCCCCGGATCCTTGGCAGACTGGGAACAGACATTGCTTCCTCTAATTGATGCCCCTGTGTATGGATTTCCGTTCCTGGTTACGTTAGACACGGCTCTCCTCTTCTGTGTAATCTCTTCATCGAGTAAATGCTTCTCCATTCATCCTCAAACCGTCTTTGTGAACACTGACCTCCTTTATGCGTGCTCACGGCTCTGTTGTGCAATCCGAAGAATATGTAGCCGAACACAGACAGCCCGGGAGGTTTGTTAAATTTGTGCATTTAGTTTATTTAGAGGTTTGAATGCACAAAACTCGAATGCAATCCAAGTTCCTGTTGGGGTATGACATCGAATAATGCAAACAGTCTGTTTCTCAATTCCAGGATGCTGATGTTTTCCATGTACATTCCACTAACCATGTTGTTCCTGTTTATGGAGGATAAGGCTTAACAAAAGAAAAGTTTCAGGGAGGGGCTAGTGGATTCCTCTGAGCAGCTGGGGAAAAGGATGCCTCAGGACATTGACACTGAGTCTTCAGGGTTCCCCTGTTTCCCACCATTTTTTTTTGCTGTCAATTTCTCTGCTCAAATTCTCTTCCCTTGTGTCAACAGCTGTGTTCACCAGATGCTAAATTACAGTGTGATGCCAATAGCTTTATCTCCATCCTCTGTGACTAATAATAGACCTAATCTCAGTAGTAGACTATGTAAGTGGGGCTATGTGTGCATGAGTTTCTGCTGTTCTCTCCAGTACCAATATGTAGTGCATAGAATTTGAAAGTTTCATTTATATGTATTAACACTGTCGTGTTACCATGTCTTCCAGGTTTATCTGATGTGCCGTGATTGGTGCCAGCCTTGTATTCAAGTCTCTTCCCTAGTGGCACCGGTGGCATTATGGATTCAGCACCTCCTCTCAGAATGGATCGTGATGGCTTGGACCTCCAGCAGGTCTCTGTGCTGTCCATAGATCAGATCCGCGCCATAAGAGCCAATAATGACTATGTGGAGCGTCCTGTGACACTTGACCCCACATCGCAGGTGGGTGTCTTCTATACCCATGATGAAAGACATCCTCAGATGCCTCGCAGTCAGAGTCAGCACCAACATGCCCACCTGGCTCACCTGAGTCGCTCTAGTACAATCAGCTCCATGTCCCGTGGCAGTGCCGCTTCGGACCAGAGACTTCTTTCAGGTTTCACAAGTTCCCATTCTGGATTGGCCTCGGTGGTGCGTTCTCAACCCAAGGGTGACCTGAAACCAGACTTGTTAAGTAAAGGCTTGGCTGATGGAGAGGATTTAGGCTTACATCAGTTCATCTGTGAACGCTGTAGCCGCTGCAAGTGCCAGGAGTGTTGTGCCCCTCGAAGCTTGCCTTCTTGCTGGGCCTGCAGCCAGCGATGTCTATGCTCAGCCGAGAATGTAGTCGAGTACGGCACCTGCCTGTGCTGTGTCAAGGGCCTCTTCTACCACTGTTCAGGGGATGACGAGGACAACTGTGCTGACCGACCTTGCTCCTGCGCTCCGGCTCATGCCTGCTCCCGCTGGAGCGCCATGGCAGTTCTGTCTCTCTGCCTGCCCTGCTTGTGCTGCTATCCTCCTGCCAAGCTTTGCCTCACTATGTGCCAGCGTGGCTATGACCATGCCACACGACCCGGCTGCCGCTGCAGCAACACCAACACCGTCTGCCGCAAGATCTCGGCTACTAACCCTGCACCTTTCCGGAAGACTCTGGACAAACCGGTATGACACTGAGACGGCACTCCATCTGTCATCCCGTCACTGCATTCCCCCTTTCGCATTCCCAAGGATACCATGAAACACTGAACTTACTGACCTGCACCCAACCAACCAGGCCTAGCTACATAACATGCAAGAATGGAAGCTTGTTGATTCAAAAGAATAAAATGTTGTCTATTTATTTATTTATTTATTTGACTTTCCTGGCTAAGACAGGTAATGCTGTCCATATGTAACCTTTTACAGGGAGTAAGCTATCAGAACAAAAAAAAAATCTGGTGCTGCGTTGGGTAAAGTGCATCTTCCAGGCACAGTGCCATCTTCAGCCATACTGCGTGGACAGTCTGTACGCTAAACGGCTGACGTTTGATCCGAGGGGGACGGAGAGCCAGAGCCAAAACAAATGTTCAGTACAAACTATTTTGGACACCAAAAAAAAAAGGGACCAGATGAAGCTCATTCAGGAATGGCTTTTGAGATGAGAGGTGGTTACCTGAAAAGACATTGGGCATGTGTGGATATGAACGGATGGATGGATGCACCTGAAAGAGCGAGAAAACGTGTATGTGTGTGTTTGTGTGTTCATGTTTGTGCGTGTGCATGCAGATGTGTGTGTAAGGTGTATGTGCATGCGTGCGCAGTCTCAGGCCTCTGTCTGCTCTCAGCAGAAGCATTCTTTTTTTTTTTTATTTTTAGAGAAGCTGCTCTAAAAGACAAAGTGTCTGGTCAGGTTTCCAGCGCAGGGCAGCCTGACGCCAGCCTCTCCCAAGCGCTCTAGCGTCCTCACCATTCCACCCCCCTCTTCTATCACCACCACCACCACCACCACCCCACCCTCTCGTCTGCTGCTCTCTCTCATTCCTGTAGTGGGAATTCTTGTCCTGTGCTCTCTCCAGCTGTGCTATGGGACCAAATGCAATTCACTCATCATACATTCCCAAAAAAATAAACAACAACCTCCACCACCATGGACACTTGTCTAATTTTTTCTCCTGCTGCTTTCAAGATAACATCAAGTTACTCCGTTACATTCATTAAAGAACTTTCAAGCAAAAAATAAATCGTCAGAAAATGTGCCGGACCACATGAGGCCATAGTAAAAAAGAAGGAACTTCGGAGTACTGCGTCGTTTATGATCGAACTCATTCGTGAACAGCAAAGAAAGCTAGCCGGGAATATGCTATTCACACTATGGCCATACATTTCTAAGCACTTTGGACTTCATTTTGGATTGGCTCGTTAGCCATTAATCGCGTCCTGATTCCTGATCGACAGGAAGTGAGAGCGTCGGAGAGCCTTTAGGCGTCCTCACACAGGAAGAGGGGACTCCTTTGAGATGAGGCTCCAAGTCGATTGCCTTACCAGAGCACCATACTTGGGAACAAGGTGAAACAGATGCACTGATATCCAAAATTGGGATGAGAAATGAAATCAAGAAATCTGTTTCGAGAGTGTATGTGTGTGTGTTTTTTCCCCCCGTATATGCACACGGCTCCTTGTTGTTAGAGTTCCTTTGCTCTATTTTTCTATCTATGTAGGATTGTTATCGTATTTCTATTTTTATTCTATTTGGTTTAGTCTGGGTATTATTGTTACCGTTATTTTCTATTACCATCGGAAACTTTAAATCGAAAGCCTGTCTAACACTTCAAAATTAACCTTTGAGCGGGCTACGTGTTATGGAGGAGAGGTCTTTTGTGGTTTCACGCAAACATTTTAGTTTTACGTTACAGTCACGCTATACGATCACCCTGTACTGATCTGTCCGTTAACGATTACTGTGTAATTGGGCCCTATTTTTTTCACTATCGCAAAATCGGAAACGAGCGCATTTGCTTCTTCGTTGACTTCCATGCAATTGACTATCAGAATGGAATTACTGCTTAGGAAAAATCAGCATGATTAAATTTAGGAATCGTTCTGTTGTATTTATAAATGTAGACATCAATAACAGTGTAATGGAAGAGGGTCTCTTTCAGGACTGTTTCCTTATTTTAAAGGTGCAAAGACTCCAAAGTCTAAATGTTAGTGTCCGGGTTCAAGGCTACTGGATTAATGAAAAACACAAAATATTAAATTCTGTTAAGATTTTCAGTCAACCGCCTCGTTTTTGATGTCTAATAGTAAGCAGGTCAGGTGACTTACTGCTGCTAGTCAAAAACCCAAAGGTCTTTTCACACCGTGAAGCCATGATTCAACCTCTCCTCCATGGTTAAATCCTAAAAGACAATCTCTCCAAGGAGGGGTGATATTCTAGGGATGGGTGCAGTGTATAGGTACAAGCATTTTACAGGAACTGGTGCTGACCACAGTCTTTAATTTAACCACTAAAAGTTCCCCATATTGTATTTGTAAGCATTGCTTTGGTACCATTGGCATCTTGTAAGTTGCAAAAGAATTAAAGGAGAGAGAGAGAGAGAGAGAAAGAGAAATCTATATAAATGAATATATTGATATTTGAATCTATATATAAATATATCTATATACATTTTACACATTTTTCTTCTGTTGCCGACATATTATCGACAAGTCACAGATATTTATTTAAATGATTGTTGAGGAAAGATATTTATTTATGGTGAATGATGAAAAGAAATGACCCTTGTAATGATTTCAGCATTTTTTTGTTTTTGTTTTTTTTTTTGGAGTGGCGTGGAGGGCGTGGCCTCGAGGCAGAGGATAATAAATAAAAGTTTTCAAATGCATTTGTGTGTGAGGGTTTTTTTTTCTCTTTTCCCTGGTGTTTATGTATCGACATTGAAAAAGATGGTAAAGAAAGAAACAAAAAAACCCCACTGGATTTCACATTTCGAGCTCGGCTCAACAAATCCACCGAAAGTTTGATTGAATCCGATCAGTGTCATCAGTTGCTCTTAACCTTTAAAATGCTCATCTCAGTGTTTGAATATGGTTTTCTCTCAGCTGTAAGTCATTTAAGTTGAAAGTGTCGGCCAGAGATCTATAACTATAAATGGGTGGAGTTTTGGGAACAAATTCTAATAAAACTAAATAAATTCTAATGAAACTTAAACACTGAACAGCTGCTACAGTACACTATATACCTGAAAAACAAAGCCTTCTTCAATATCAAATAATATTTTACACTATGTCTCCAGAAATAACTGCTCCACACAGCTAAGGAACATCTCCTTTAGTTTATTTAGTTTAGATTATATTTTATTGCCTACCAGCTACTAACATCTCGGCAAGTAAAAATATAATAAAATAATAATTATAAATAATTTTTAATAAATAATTTTTTTAGAAATAAATGCCCAAAATAAGCAAAATTATTTGAAAGCTTAAAGTCTTGCTTGAAGCTTTGTAGAAATTGGTTTTCTCATAATATTATCATTTGATTTGTTCATATATTTGTTGATTTATTCATATTAAAAATATTTTCACTTAGAAAGGAGTCTGAAGTACCAGAGTTATCTGATCTTATATCATTATTATTATTATTAACTTTATATTTGAATCATTTTCAGTTGTGGTTTTTACGCCAGCTTTATTAATACTGTGAGATTTGTCGACTTGTTAAACACAGCAAATTTCTTCCAGTAGAATGATCTAATACTGTCTTTATCCACTCAAAATGCATGGATATGTCGCACTAATCATCCTAACGGCGATTTTACCGAGTACATGAAATTCGTTCTCGTCCACAGCAGCCCTGTCGACCGCAGGATTAAAAATGTTCCATCATTACTTACGACGAACCTTTAATGGGAGATGTGTTTTTATGGCTTGGTCGGGACTAAATATCTTTTGACCTTGTGGAGACATTTGGTGTTAATTCTTTTAAATGGAACAAAAAAAACAAATGACAAAAAAACAAAAACAAAACTAAACTAAAAGAGTCTAAATGTTTTCTTTTAGTTATGAGATTATAGTTTAGATGTAAACATAGTGCACTAAGTAACTGCATTAATATAATGTTAATGGAAGGTCCTCACATGGATAGTATGATAAATGTGTGTGTGTGTGTGTGTGTGTGTATCTGGGGTGCACGTCTCGTTACTTCACTCCCCACACTTCAGCCTGTTTGTCTCATAAATAAGTAATCAAGGCCAGTTCCTGCTAATGGCTTCTAAGAAGAGTGAATACAGATGTGTGTGTGTGTGTGTGTGTGTATACACGTATGCTCTAAAGAGACCGTTTCGGCTCACCTTAAAGAAAAGCTGGATCTTTCTTCCACCAAAAAACCCACTGCATCCTCTGTGTGCATCGTATCATTAAGTCAAATCCTCTCTCTCTCTCTCTCACTTTCTCTCTCTCTCGCGTATAAATAATGCACATAAAGACGCAACAAGAAGCTTTTACATCTCTCTCTATGTGGTGTTATCTGTTTTTACAATTCTCAAGACTCCCAGATTGTGGTTCTGGGAGGACGTTCATTCAAAAATCTGCTTGATGCATCAACATGACCAAATGTTGGAATTACAACTGAAATGAATTCGAGGCAAAGTTCTTTTTTTTTTTTTTTTGTTTTACTGAAACATGACAGATATCTGCTGGGTAAATAATTCAAGAGGACAGCAAGGTGATTTGCTCTCTTTTTTAAGTGATAGTTAAAATATCACCTTCTTTCTCGCAGTCAGCGTCATTTACAAATGAATGCTATCACAGAAAAAGTGTGGAGTCTGAAGTGTAGGTCCTTATTTAATACACCGGATGTAACCTACAAGACTTGTATTCATTCACTACGTCCAAAATGACATACTACACACTTACACTGTCCGCTATGTAGCCTAGCGTCTAGTGTAGGAACATTCAAAGGGTTGTATTGTCTCAAATGGAACTTTTTTATTAAGCGGGAGTAGACATCGTTTCCCAATCGATGATAAATGATGATGTCAAACGCATGTAATGTGACCCCGCTAGCTTTAGCGGAAAATGTCTCATCCACTGGAGTGTCGTCGGCCAACTTGAAATGTTTTTTGTCATCCAACGTCAGCGACTGGTAGCTCAGCCAGCTGTAGTATCTTTTGGAAATACTTTATAATAAACTCATAGTTATTTGTAAAGTTGTAGAAACGTGTAATAAATGTGTAGTAATTTGTACTAACTGGTTGTATAGCTGGGCAGCACGGTGGCTTAGTGGTTAGCACTGTTGTAGCAAGAAGGTCCTGGGTTTGAATCCCGGGTTCGAACAGGCAGGGGCCTTTCTGTATGGAGTTTGCATGTTCTCCCCATGCCTGTGTGGGTTTACTCTAGGTACTCCAGTTTCCTTCCACAATCCAAAAACATGTACATTAGTTTGATTGGTAATTCTAAATTGTCCATGTGTGAGTGTCTATATGTGTGGCCCTGTGATGGACAGGTGACCTGTCCAGGGTCGCCCATTGCCTTTCGCCCATTGTGTGCTGGGATAGGCTCCAGCAAATCCCTGTGACTCTAATTATAGAAAATGGATAGATGGATGGATGTTGTATAGTAACTTGTACAGTTGTTGTAAATGTGTAGTGACTTGTAATAAACTCACAGTAACAGGTAGCAAATGTGTAGTAACCTGTCGTAAAGATGTAGAAACGTAATAAAAGTGCAGTGGTTTGTACTGACTTGACATAAAGTTAGTAGTAACTTATAGTGGCTTGTAATAAACTCAGAGTAACTGGTTGTAAGTTGTATAGTGTATAGTAACTTGAACTAACATGTTGTATAGCTGGAGTAACTTGTACAGATGGAGTACCTTGTAGTAAATGTTGTAGTAACTTGTAATTAACACAATGAAACTGGTAGTAAATGTGCAGCAACATTTAAAGTTGTAGCTTTAACTTGTACCAGCTGAAGCAACTTGCCATAGAGTTATAATAATATGTCGTAGCAAACATGTAGTGACTCACAGTAACTGGTAGTAAATGTGTAGTAACTTGTCATAAAGTTGTAGTAACGTGTACTAAATTTGAAGTGACTCGTAATAAACTAATATTAACTGGTAGTACATTTGTAGTAAGATTTAAAGTTGTTGTAACTTGTACTAAGTTGTCGTACAGCTAGAACTACTTATTGTAGAATTGTAGTTACATGTAGTAAACGTGTAGTGACCTGTAATA
Organism: Hemibagrus wyckioides; assembly: GCF_019097595.1. Classification (NCBI taxonomy): domain Eukaryota; kingdom Metazoa; phylum Chordata; class Actinopteri; order Siluriformes; family Bagridae; genus Hemibagrus; species Hemibagrus wyckioides. The sequence goes on from NC_080727.1 coordinate 18,180,372, forward strand.
AACTCACAGTAACTGGTAGTAAATGTGTAGTAAGGTTTAAAGTTGTAACAACTTGTACTAACTTGTAGAGTTGTAGTAACATGTAGTAAATGTGTGGTGAAAAAAACTCATAGTAACTTGTAAAGTTTTTGTAGTAACTTGTTGAAAATCTGTAGTAACTGATCTTAAAGTTGTAGTAACTTGTGATTAACCTGAACTAACCTGTCATAAACTTGTAGCAACTATACTAACCATGTAGTAACCTGCACAGTTTCTGTGCTCCAGTGCCTGACTTGACTTTAGTCCCGTGTAATTAATGAGCTTACAGGATAAAAATGCTGCAGCAATCTGAAGAAAAAGTGGACTCCCTTTAGCTACTAGCAAATCTAAACTCTACAGAAATTGCTTACTTAACCTTTAACCCGGCCAATAAAAGCAAGGAGCAGATGGGTCAGTTGATCTTCAACCATCTCGACCTCTTTGCCCCCCTGTGGCCGGTGAACTCCCCTATGTGGTCCTTGTTGTGCAAGGACAGGCGGTGTAGAGGACACCACAGGAGTCAGACTCAAAGCCCCGGTGACTGTGACGGCTACAATAACGGCTGTCACTCACAGTCTTACACACGTCAATCACAGTGCATTGGAGTAGGAAAGCTTGAGTTTGTCTTCGTCATGCTAATCTGACTGTAAAAGCTGCAGTTTACAAATTGCCCGGTGCCTTTGGAGGAACATTAAACCCTTTTGTGTAATGGTTAGCCTAATAGGCAGCCAGTTTTGTTTTAAATGCAAAATGTAGGCTTCATTTGAAGTCATCTGTATTATTGCATTTGGAAAAAAAAAAGTCAAAGATGCTAAGTTTAGTGTTAAATTTAGGTATTAATTCATTGAATTAATACTTTTATCAGTGAAAGGTCCACATAAGGATAGTAAGACAAGAAATAATGAATAAGGAAGTACATTTTGTCCATTTTTAGTTATATTTAAGCTCATGGAATGTCTGTAAACATAGCTAGATAATGTTCTTTCTTATGTTCTAACAGCTGCAAACAGCTGTGTTTACTTATCTAATCTCACTTTTTCTGCCTCTTCAAGTCAATAAGATGAAGCAAAAACACTGAAACGACAAAGTCTAAGAATCCTCTGTCCAGAAAACCTAAACAAACAGCTTTAACATGAAAGTTGGTCATACCGATCCCAGATGATTCCTTCATTCATATCAGAGCAATGTTAATTATTAAATATTGTTCAAAACTGTTTTTATATAATTCTATATTTGATTATACAGTATTGAATTCAGGTTATTCAGGTTACTTCATTATAACGAACTAAATGAAACTAGAAACAATCCAGAGCACGTTCACAGAGATTACTGAGCAAGGTCATTCTAGCCGTTGCCCATCACGTCACGTCATTAAAAGCACAACAGGATTTAAGATAGTCACCACTTCACCACGCTGACAGTCTGTAATTGCTGTATAGAAGAGGCTCAGGGGTAAAGACTGCTGGCTGTCCAGTGTGTCACCTCCTGCTAGAGAGTGAGAGAGAGAGAGAGAGAGAGAGAGAGAGGGAGAGAGAGAAAGAGAAAGAGAGAGATGAAACCATTGCCAGGAGGAGGTGTGATGGAGATGCAGGCGCCAGAGAGCAGAGTGGAGAGGCAGAAAGGGGAGCTGACCCCTAGACCCTGTTAACATGGATTTAGGAAACACCTCAGAGTGAACACAAATGGTTATGTATTGTATCGTGTTTCATGAGAATAACTCTGACTCTGAGTTCCAGCTACAATGGTCACTGAAACAAAAAGTCGGTCAAGACAAAATATTGCATATTAATAGGTTTCCTAAACCAAATGTGATTTCATCACTTACACTAAATTGAATTTAAACACGTTTCTTAATGACCAGACTGAATGGTCAGAGTGAGCGTAATCAGTTCAATGAGTATTAATATAAACCAGGTGAAGTGTGAGATCTCTCCAAGCTGTTGGTCAGAACTATAATTACAGTATTCCAGCATTTCAGTGATTAGTACACACAATATAATGTGTCTGTTGTGAAGCGGCAGTGAGGTTGGTTTGAATCAAATCATGCTTATAGTCTTAATGTTCCTCAATTCATGTATGCTTTCAAATGAAATCAATTTAACACATTTTTCTCTCCATGTAGGGAACAACCCTGGGACAGTGTCACTGAGGAAGAGACAGGAATTAGAGCTGGAGGTAGCAGAACTGAAGATTCTCGAGGTTCTCTTTGGGAGTGAGACCGTTGGACAGGATTAGGAACAAGTACATCAGAGGGACAGCTGATGTTGGACGTTTGGGGGACAAAGTTAGGGAGGCCAGATTAAGATGGTTTGGACATGTTCAGAGGAGGGAGAGTGAGTATATTGGTAGGAGAATGTTGGACATGGAGCTGCCAGGCAGGAGCCAATAAGGAAGGCCAAAGAGGAGGTATATGGATGGAATAAATGAGGAATTGAGGCTGGTGGGTGCAAGTGTTGAGGATGCAGAAGATAGGGATAGGTGGAGAGAGATGATTCGCTGAAAGAAGAAGAAGAAGAAGAAGAAGAAGAAGAAGAAGTAGGGAACAAACCTGGACACCTCTATGACAGTGTTTTGCTAATATCACTTAGCCAGTGACACTACAGATGGTGAGTGTGTGATGTATGTGTTACGTTCTTCTCAATACAGCCAACTGTTTTATAGATTTAACCTATGAGGCTATGTTGATTATTTTAAAGTGAATAGTACATGTTTTATATTTATATTTATTCTCAATAGGCATAGTTAATAAAGTTTTACCACCAATCTATATGTATATATATATTATATAATTTTTTTCTAGATATTTTCTATATATTCTATAACATATATTCCATATATTGAGATAATTCTATATCTATTTTAATTCTAACAATTTTTATTCTATTTCTTTTTATTTTATGGACTCTTTATTTGTAATAGATTTTTAATATTTGTAATGTCACTCCTTATTTTTTTTTCATTTATTTGATTCTATTTTTATTTGTATACCATTGCAGCTATTTATATTGTATTTTATTTTATTTATTTATTTTTTTTCTATTGTAAACTTTTTTAAAAATCTTTTTTATCCTATTTTATTCTACTTCTTATGTCACAGACAGATGAAAGCATTTCATATGGTCGTTCTGTCTATGGTTATATACATCGATCAGCCATAACATTATGAGCACTGCCAGGTGAAGTGAATAAGACTGATGATCTCCTCATCATGGCACCTGTTAGTTGGTGGGATATATTAGGCAGCAAGTGAACATTTTGTCCTCAAAGTTGATGTGTTAGAAGCAGGCTAAATGGGCAAGCGTAAGTGATGGCTAGATGACTGGATCAGAGCATCTCCAAAACTGCAGCTCATGTGGGGTGTTCCCGGTCTGCAGTGGTCAATATCTATCAAAAGTGGTCCAAGGAAAGAACAGTGGTGAACCGGCGACAGGGTCATGGGCGGCCAAGGCTCATTGATGCACGTGGGGAGTGAAGGCTGGTCTGTGTGATCCGATCCAACAGACGAGTTACTGTTGTTCAAATTGCTGAAGAAGTTAATGCTGGTTCTGATAGAAAGGTGTCGCAATACAGAGTGCATAGTGGATCAGGGCAGCAAAAGGGGGACCAACACTGTATTAAGCAGGTGGTCATAATGTAATGCCTGGCCGGTGTATATGACAAATAAAAATTGGAATTTGATATAAACTTAAATGAGTGTAACACACCATCTGTTTCTTTCTGCCCTCTTCATCTCAAAGGTGCCTATGATTGGTTCGTGTCACTTTGATTGGAAGCAGGAAGCAATGTGATTGACAGCAGAAGGCCGGCCCTGTTGATCCTGATGGCTTTTGCGATGTCTGTACTCCAAATTGCGATCTCTGGGCGATACGCCAAGCGCTTTTCTGCCGCATTATAAACTCATTTAACATAGTGAAATCATGTTGACTGTATGAGCCGCCATGTTGGCATGACCCTGAGGACACCTTCTGAGTAGGACAATCATTTTCAAACAAATACCACACTTCTAAACTGATGTACTGTTTCTTTGTTCTTTCTTCCCCTGATTGATATCACCTTTATTTTTAGCATATTATCGAGAATCCGAATCAATTCATTTACTTCTGAACTTAAAGCCGTCTCACAGAACAGTTACAGAACAGTTAAAAACTAAAACCTCAAAAAAGAAAAAAATCCTTCACTGTGGATTAATGAGATATGAGAGAACTGCAAGGGAATTGGGGAGTTAAGTTCCCTGTGGCACATGTTTTATTTTTTCCCCCACTTTGCGCTCTCAGAGCTCTGAGAGAAGGCCCATCTGCGTTGTGGTGAGTGGTTAGAAGCTGGTGGTGGTTGTGTGTTAAAAGCGTGCAAACTATGTTTTTAAGGAGGGGTGGATTGACTGTGGGGAGAGGTCGATGAGGATCTGTGGATCCTGCTCCTCTCATGTGGGCAATGTGAGCAGGGAAAGAGGAAGCAGGAAAATAGCAGATTTCCTCCCTCTCTTAAAGCCTTGCTGCTAAATTACTCTGAAATGTGTGGGTTTTTGCACAATTTGAAAGTCAACTTTGTTCCCATTTTGAAGGACGGTCAAGGGAGGCGAGTACTTGAGTACATGCTTCTATCTAACAGTACTTTTTCAGAAAAAGTCACTGAATCACTTTCTGAACATTGTGTTACAAGTCTGCTGAAGGTCCAGATGTTTTGCAGCAATGTCTAAGACAATGACGACAGACGAGTAAAAGGAAATTTCCCAAACCTGTGAAGATATCAGCATTTCACTGCACAACAACTAACCTGCACAACCCTGCACAGAAATGCTGTTAGCTAGCTAAGTGAGCTAGTCAAGCTAGCCGGATATTTTGATCATAATACCTACAGTATGAAATCTCTCAGATGTACTGTATAATAGCAATAAATCTATTAAGCTAATATAGTCTATAGGTAACACTCAGGATAACAATGATGTGTGATAGCTAGCTAGCTAATGAACCTACCAAGTTACCTTTCTCTGTGTTCAGTGATAATGGAGGACTCACTTCGTTAATTAACATAATAGTTTCATCTACTAACGAAATCTGAGCTAGGGAACATTTTCAGATCACTTGTGTCAATTTTTACAGTAATTATACAATTTTTTTCACTTCTTTATTCTTTTTACTCTTTCATTTCTGTGGAATTGTCACAACAGCAGCAGTATTTTTACACAAGCCAGTGAGTAAAACCTTTTTGCTTAACTACTGATGGTACAAAAGATCGAAGTAACCTCTAAGACTTAGAGTTGTAGAGTTTTCAGAACGTTTTACAAGCCACTACCTTGTGCTGAGGTATGTGCTGAAAGACAGGGAGGTGGTTAAATGGTGCGTGTATAGCAGGGGATTCGGATGAGAGGGAGCGAGGGAGCGAGAAGGAGGAGGAGGAGGTTTGTTTGCAGGCCTGTTGGGTGGCTGAGTGCGGACAGCTGGAGGAGGAGTTGATGGGAATGGTATCTGTGGGGTCAGGGGTCACCTCAGAGAGCTTTAGCACACTTCCGCTGCCGGCCCCATGGCCCTGTGCACTTTGGAATTCCACCTCCTACTCATTGAGTCTCGGCATGCATGTGTGTGTGTGTGTATTTGAACTTTGATAATCCATCTCCTCCACAGATATTCCTTCTATTCATCCTCCATGTGCACAGCGCGACTTGGTTCCTTTGCCAGAGCTCTTTGCAGCACGTCAATCAGTCGGGTCGGCAGCAGCGCAGATTTATGGCTCGCGCTGTAATATAGATCAGGCGAGCCCGTTCAACGTAGGCCTGTCATTTCAGCAGCGGAAATGTTGAGGCCTCTGCTCCCTCCCAGCTGCCTGCATATTGAGTAGCTGCATTTTTCTCTCTTTTCTCTGATGGCTCTAGCTGCAGCCACGCAAAGAGGCCAAACTATGATGGGGATAATATCTGTTATTTGGCCCCGGTCAGAGCAACGGCCCACACTTCACTACCATTAAAGGACATTAGTGTGTGTGTGTGTGTGTGTGTATGTGTGTGAGAGAGAGAGAGAGAGTGATAGAGCTGGTCTGTATATGTCTATGACGAAGCTTGTGCATCCCATGACTACACACACACACAAACACACACACACACACACACACACACGCATGAGGCAAGAGTAGGAAGAAATCAGCCTGCAGATGTTCTCGATTGTGGTGATCCAATATCCTCTTGTATTCCGCTGTTTAAAAAAAAAAGGAGAAAGATGCTTGTTTAACAGCTCCCCTGAGGATTCAGACAGAGAGATTCTCACAGCGATAGAACGTTTCTGAATCCTCTGAGGGTCACCCCACATTATTCTGGCCTGAGCGCATTTTCCTCCATTTTTTTTTTTTGGGAGCAGGTCGTGTCTCTTGTCTTGGGGCTGCACATGTAATCGGTGGATAGGGAATGGGAGCAGTGCGTAGGCTGGAAATGTCATTTCTATGTAATGTTCGTGACACGACACGGATAAGTCGTCCACTACATATCACATCATGTACCATCATATATCACAGTCCTAAACCAGAAACTAAACAAACCGTAGCGTATGTAAACATTTTTAACATCTGTTTCAAACGTGGCCTCAGTGTTACTTTATTTTAACATTTCATTCATTTATACATTTCATAGATTTCTGCATTAGACTTGTGTATGTGTGTGTGTGTGTGGGAATGTGTGTGTGTGTGTGGGAATGTGTATTTATATTTATATATATATATATATATATAGTATATGTGTTTGTATGTGTTCGTATATGTGTCTGTGTGTGTATGTATGTGTATATATGCATGTGTGTGTATATGTGTCTGTGTGTATGTATGTGTATATATGCATGTGTGTGTATATGTGTCTGTGTGTGTGTATGTAACTGTGTGTGTTTACGTTTGTGCGTATGTGTGTATGTATGTGACTGTGTGTGTTTGTGTGTGCGTGTGTGTATTTGACTGTGTGTGTTTATGTGTGTGTATGTGTATGTGACTGTGTGTGTTTATGTGTGTGTGTATGTGTATGTGACTGTGTGTGTGTTTATGTGTGTGCGTGTGTGTGTGTATGTGATAGTGTGTGTTTATGTGTGTGCGTATGTGTGTGTATGTGACTGTGTGTGTTTACGTGTGTGCGTATGTGTGTGTAACTCGATGAGGTTAAAACGCTGGAAACAGGAAACGCACTTGCATTCCTTGCATTTTTCTAAACGTCGCTAAATTGCTGAACGCATCTATTTGGCCGGACATAGCTACCCAAGCCGAGGTGGGGTGGGGATGGGGGTTTGGGGTGGGGTGGGGGGGTGTAATAGGGAAGGTTGGGGGAGATGGAGGGTGATTAGGGAGTTATGGAGGGTGGGGTGTCATAAAGGGACAGCAGGGATTAGTTTCTGCTCGATAAGTCATGCTCAGGATTCAGAGCGAATCCCTGACAGATGCTATCAATTAAACATCATATGTGGCTCATATACTCCACCCCCCACCTCCGAAAAAACACAAACAAAACAAAACGAAACAAAACAAAAAGCCACATTTGAGAGCGTGCTGTAAATCAGTTTTATGTTGAACTGCATTTCTGCTGGAAATTGCTCTTGGGGAAAAAAAATCTGCAGGGTTCCCTGGGTTGAAATTTTACAACAAGCAAAAGCGGAAACAGTAAAAAGTGTAAATGAAATGCTAGAGCTGTGGCCAGAAAGATATTCCAACAAATAAAAAAATATTACATTTCACAACACATGGATGCAGTCTGTGAAAAATCAGCCTCACTTTAATCTTTTTTTTAAAGTCCAATTTACCCTTGAATTTTATTTCTATTCATGTTAGCTTCATTAGCTAAAGAGAACAGAGGACAGTTATTATTTTTGTAAGCAATGGGCTATAATAATGCTATAAATTGTATGTTGTTCTCTTTCATTTCAAATTTAATTTCCCTTTAATTTCCAAAAAGATTATTCATTATAACTAACAAGCTCTGTTTTTGTTCTTTGGTTTTTGTATTAATATTTTGCTAGCATTGTTGACAGCATTGCAAGAAGGTCCTGGGTTCGAATCCCAGGTTCAAACAGTCAGGGACCTTTCTGTGTGGAGTTTGCATGTTCTCCCCGTGCCTGCATGGGTTTACTTTGGGTACTCCGGTTTCCTCCCACAGTCCAAAAACATGTACATTAGGTGGATTGGTAATTCTAAATTGCCCATAGGATCCCTGCGATGGACTGGTGACCTGTCCAGGGTATACCCCTGCCTTTTGCCCAGTGTGTGCTGGGATAGGCTCCAGCAGATCCCCGTCACCCTAATTAGGAATAAAGTGGGTATAGAAAATGGATGGATGGATGGATGGATGTTGACAGCATTCGATTGTTAGCTAAGAAGATAACCTGCCCATGCTGAATGATGTATAGTGGCTTTTTCACACTATTTACTAAAAGATTTAATAAATTTACTAAAACTACAGTGTCTTTCAACAGAATACTGGAAGAAGTGATTTAGCCAGTGCAGATTAGCTGTCCATGTTAGCTAACATTAGCAAAAGGACAGAGCTAATTGATTCTAATATTTTCCTAGTGTGATGTTATGCTGTGTGTGTTATTATTTTTGATGATGTTCAGCTCACGTTATCTTGTCTTTCTCTCATTTGCTTTTCTTCTGTCTTTGCCTTTTGCTAGCAAGTGGAGCAAAGGGAGTTTGGGAAATGTACTAGCTAGTTTCAGATCAACGTAACCACTGTATGCCTCTAACTTGGGATTTGAAAAGAAATACTTGACACTATGGTAGCGTTTCAGTCATATAAATTTCCTCTTATGGTAGCTGTATTTAGATAGATAGAGTATTCACAAGCACAGGTAAAAAAGTATTAAATAAAATAAGATAGGAATATAACAAAAATTTAAGGGTACAAACTATAACAAAAAATATAACAAATAACAACAAAATATAACAAAAAATACTAAATACCTGAATTTAAGGATAAAAAATATAACAAAATGTAAAATATATATATATATAAATATTTAACCTATAATAAAATAAATATAGCAAAAAATACTAAAAACAGAAATAAAAAAAAAATTATAACAAAAAATACTAAAAGGGCTGGATTTTCTGCCTTAGCTGTGCAACACAACCTCAACTTACTCTGAAAGATAATAATAAATTATATTGTATGGTTTATTACGGTTTTTAACATTGGCATGGTAAATGGATCGCACAATGTTTCATCATGACCGATATGAGCTAGCTTTAGGTTAGTGGTATGTAATTATATTAAACATCTAGCACTTGGGTGAGGTCCAGAAAAATAAATTAGTCAAGAATACATAATAGCATTTATTGTATGCTAGCTTATTGCTGTGGTGGCAGTTTGGTGAGGATAAAAAGGACACCATGTGGTACTGTATACAGTGAAAACTTGGCAAATGAATGCCCTCCCTTATGAATTTTCGCCTTAAGAGTTGAAATTTTGCGAGAAATCTGCAACGGCAAAAGAAGCATTTTCGGCATACAAATGAACCGATTGCCAGCTAAGTTGCACGTACGTCCGGGAGTCGTTCAAAACTTGTTTGCGTCAGTGGAAATCCAAGCGAAGCCAACTGAGTTTACAAATGTTATGATCTATTTTTAGCCCAAGCTTGGTGGGATGACTTCCTGTGAGGAGCCTTGACCCTTGTAAATTGGTAATATTGGAAATATTTCTGGGTGGGTGGAACAGATTATCTGCATTTACATTCTTTCTTATGGGAAAATTTGTATTGCAGTAGGATGAGGATGCTGACAGCATTGTGCCTTTTTCACACCATTTACTATTAAAAGAATTGCGACTATTAAAAGAAATTACAAACACACATATGGACAAGTGTTTTAGCCAAACGGAGTGTAAACAATTAGTCAGGTCACACCACTCATCACTTCCAGCTTCACAGCATGAATGAGGCTGACAGTGTGAGTCACAGAGAAGACAGAGAGGGTACGAAAAAAAAAGGAGAGGAAAGAATACATCCTGTCATTTCCAGACGGGAAAAATAAGAGGAAGGAAGGAAAGCTGTCATGTTCAGGCTACTCTTAGTGCTGGGAGGAGCTTGCGTCTTTACACACCTGAACATCTTGGACTCCATCCTGGTGCAGCGGTGAGGATGAGGATGTAGCTGTAGTCTGTGGTGTCTAATGAAGAAAGAATGAATAATTTAGCATAATCTTTCTTGTACGCTTCCCGTTGAAGTTAAGGGAAGAGATCCATTTAGTCTTTTAGAGGTGAGAGCCCAGAGCCGGGAAGGAAAAAATAAACGGCGACATGAAGCAGTTTTTTATGAATTCCATTTATCCATATTTATCTTTATTTGCAATTTCATAATCCCTTTATTTTTTAACAAGCAATACTCAAAAGGGTACCACTGAAAAGTAAATGGAGCGTAATTAAACTATTATGCTGTCACACACAACACGATACGGAAACCAGATAAACATAATGTTTAATAAAAGATGTGTGATTTGTGAGTGACAGCGATCATCAGCGACTAGGTACGGGCGTGTCCAGTGATGCAACAAAGTTAAGAAAAGTTGAACTTTGTACAAACATGGAGCGACTCGGTGCACCAATGGGAGTGAAGACAGAAGAGGTCTATGGCAAAGAGCGCATGCTTCATCTCGTATGATAAGCAGATATGCACTGGTTAATTTTATACTCTAACACCAAAGCTCCCTCCAGAATATTTTATTTTAACAATGAGAAAAAACAACTGTTGTCAAACTGAACGCTAGTTGCATCAACTGCCGAGAAACCATGACTACCAGGCGTCTGAACGACTGGTGACCCTGTAGTACTATGGCTGAAGTCTTGCAGCGATAAAATCACTGTATGTTTTAAACTGGGGAGAAAATCAGGGGGGCAAGAAAGGGAAGAAAAGGAGAAAGGAAGCAGAGAATATTTTATTAGCAGAGTACATGTAGTTATATGTGTGTGGTTTTTTCCCTTAGTTATGCTGTGTTTGGTGGAAGAATCAGACCTGCTTGCTTTGGTGAGGAGGTGGTTCCTACTTAGGTTCCTGCTTAGGTTCTTGATCAAGGGCCTAACATTTACTAATACATACTGTACCTGATGATAGCTTCTTAGGAATGTACAGAAATCTTTAGATATTTGAATACATGGTTTACTGGCACACTTCAGTCCTGACCAATAGAATAAATGCAGAAAAAAAGAGCCGTGAGATGGTTTTACTGTCTTGGAACACTGAATGCATCTTTTGTGTGTTAATCTAACAGCTGTGCATTTTTCTCTAAAATAAAAATGTTACCTGATTTGTATTTGTTTCTTGGGTTATAATCATTCATTCATTCATTCATTCATTCATTCATTCATCCATTTTCTATACATGGTTTATTCCTAATTAGGGTCACGGGGGTCCTCTAAGCGCACATTGGGCGAAAGGCAGGGGTACACCTTGGACAGGTCGCCAGTCCATCACAGGGCCACATATAAACAAACAATCACACACACTCACACTCACTCCTATGGGCAATTTACTATTAGCAGTCCACCTAATGTACATGTTTTAGCACTGTGGGAGGAAACCGGAGTACCCGGAGTAAATCCAGGACCTTCTTGGGTTATAATCAAATGTCACCTTTTTACCTTATTTTATGATTATATACTCATACAGTATATACACTTGTATTTCCTCCACTTGGGTACTTTGCTAACAGAGAACCTTACCAGAACCTACATTATCAGATTTGACAAATTGTAAAGACATAGAACAGACGGCTGTGATGTTAGATTAATAATGCTTATGTTCTAAATATAGGTTTTATGATGGTTTACTTCACAGTGTTCCAGAAATCATGCAGGATTGTTTAGAATGGTTAGAAATGCTTAGCTAATTAATGACTGGAAATTGTTTGGTAAGTTTTAATATTCACAAGTTATCCAACTTCTTATTTAATGTGCATGGAGTCAATCCATATCAAGAAAAAAGGCAAACCCATTGTAAAAATATTTTATGTGCATGTTGACTATTCTGAGAACTTGCAGCTTGTATCTGCGGTTCATGTTTTGCATCCCGAAGCCAAATCCATGCAGCCCCTTGCTTCCTGATGTTCCACGTCGTCCAGGAAAGTGGCGCCCGCTGCCAAGCAGGAAGAGCGTCAGTGGCCAAAAAAGCCACTGGGAGGAAGTCGGAAAGAACATGTTTGATGTCAGAGCCAGCGTATTTTTGGGTCCGGCGAGGAACAAAAGGGCCGGTATATTTAGCGGTGGTCAGGAAGCAGGCTGAGAGCAGGACTGGGGGTTCGACGGAGTCCTCGCCGACTTTCCCACACTCCCCAGGCGGAAACAGGCCGTGACAGCTGGTCATCAAGAGGCCCCAGGTCACCTGTTAGGGGAGCCGTGGAGCTCAGAGGAAGGAAGAGGTTATACAGTCATCCCATCTCCAATCAACATCCTCACTTTCTCAGAGCGAGCAGCTCCACAAGTTCCCCAGTGATGCGGCAGTGCCGAGGAGAAGGGGTCGGTGGGAATGTTTTGCACATTTTTTAGAATTTGAAGGCCAAAGTCATAGTTCAGCTGAATCCCAGTTACATATTTTGGCTCTGTCACAAGCTTGGATCAAGTATTTTGATACTTTTTTTTCCACATTTCCTCCAATATTTTTTTTATACCAGTGTTATATTTTGTTTTCAAGACAAGCTATCAAAGTGCCTTGATGCCTTGAAGATGAGTCCATCTGCACTGTACTGTACGTTGTTGGACCTGGGTTTATGCTCGGCCTTGGCATTATCTAACAGCATGCTTTTTTTCCCAGACACATTTCCTCTGCAATAGGATAGTCAGTATTAGGTTGCTGTTTCATTTATTTATTTCATTAGGAGAGCTTGCATTCAGGAAGGTCTGGGCATGATGATGATGATGGCTGCTGAAGCATTTCCTCTGCATTCTTCCTTTGATTTAAAGATGATTAAGTGCATACATTTTGTGGAGATTAAAGTAGATGCTTATTTTTCTGCCGATCAGATTATTCAGGACAATTATTCAGTTGTAGCAGGAAGATTACAGAAACTTAGAAACAAATAAACTTTCCAAGAAAGTGAGAGAAGTAATCGGAAGTATTTTTGACAGAATTGCAAAAGTAGAAACGGTTCATTCCTGTACTTGTGCAAAAATGATCCCATTAGTCCACTGAAGGGATGTTCTTGCTAAACAGCGAACGAGTCAATTACTTTACTCATTAAAATACAAGAAATATTTACACAAGACAGTTGTAAGGAATGCCATTGATAGTGAATTTATAATAAGTAATCTGCTTTTGTCAATATATTTTTAACATTTTGGTTTTATTTTTATTTATTTGGTTTTATATTTTATGTTTCCGTAATTACCCTGCGTTCGGAAAGCAATCCAAAACGCAAAGGGCCGAAAACAAATGAATGTTTTTAAACTCTATGAGATAAAATTGCCTTGTCATTTCCCTCTTTTACATTGGATCAGTATGAACTGACACAATGTCTCTACACACTGGGTTTTGTCTCCATCATGTGGTGGAAATCCATCATGTAGTACAATGTCTCAGCTCTCAGTACTGCTTTATAACCAGCACATGTAATGAACTAATCAGACTATCATTACAATACTTCATTTACTGAAACAGTATTTTCTTTTAAGTATAATTAAATGAATACTTTCTAAAAAAAAAAAAAAAATTGGCAGTGGAGCCAGAAGAACATCCCTGACCCATTTTATCAGCTATCTTCAGCTTGATAAGGAAACAGTGTGATAATGATCTGCCAAACTCTGTGGAGATGTCAGCTGTTAGCCATGATGATCACAGGAAAACCATTAGCTCGCTGAGTGAGCTAAACTAGCTAACCTGATCTTTTAATCATACCTTTTTTAAAGTGTAAATGCTCTGTATTTAACTTTAGTTGTCACTTTAATGTTCAGAAGAAGTCTGCTGTATTTGATGTATGTATTTATGCCCTACTAGACAGCAAGTTATCAACTAAGATCCAGCCAGCTAGCTGTCGATACTGGAGGCGGCGTTTACCTCAGCATAGCTCATTTAGCTAGCTAAACTGTTCACAAAACACTGGGAGGGTTTTTTCAGATCTAGATGTGTAAAGAAATTGTTTTTTAATGAAATGGAAAGCACAACTCCAGACTTCCGAGATGCCAAGAGGAATATCACTGCATTATTTATAATTTAGTTAAGAATAATAAAAATCTGATAGGGCAGGTGCGGCTGCTAATGTGCGGATAAACAGTAGGTTAGTTGTAACATTTGTCATTTATTTATTTATCTATTTTAAATAAGTAAAATAAGTCATTGTTAATGTATGGTGACAAACCCCTTCCATTACTGGTCATTACTGACATAGTTTTAAAGTTTTCGAGAGGCCCCACATAAACAACATCATTGTGTAACTTTAGCACCACATGATGCAATTAGAATCCCTTTGTTAAATATCCTAAACACTCGTAGTGGTATTAGTATTACAGCTGACCATCACACTGTCCACCATCTTGAAATCTGACATGCTAGCTCAACCAGCTTACCGGCATTGTCAACTATCGATCATGCTGACTGGCTAGTCTACTTTGATTTTATTATTCGACACATTTTCCAGATGACTCTCAGATGACTTTCATGCCTCAAAACCTGACTTTCTTTTCCAGAGCAGTGATTAAATTGCTGTTTGCTAGCAGGTAGAGGATACTACTGAGCATGTCCAGAGTCTAGCTTGCTGCTGATAGACAGCAACGGAACATACCGATTACAACCGATCCCGCTCTTCCCTATGTGAGTTTCATTGTCAGTGCTTAATCTGGAATTTGGATGGACGATTTTCTTACAACAGCATGTTTAATCAGTTTAATCTGGTTTATTTTATTTGTATTTTTTTTGAGGATTGAGGATACTGTGTGGTCCTCCAAGTGTGTTGTAATGTCTTGGAAAACAACAGCCTACTTCAGGCTTAAGTGCAAAGATGCAAAGACATCTCCTTCATTCACTAAAGGCCAAAGAAATCAATTATTTAACGCTGCTCCACTTTCCTAAAGGCTGAGCAAGACGAGTGTGCCTTTGTGCGTGCTGCTAGCACTCTGCTCTGTGACCTGAAGATGGCAGTGTTTCCATTTTATCAGAGGACATCACTCTGGAGTTGGTGTTTCGTGATGGACAGCATGAATATTATATCCTTTGATTGACATTGTGGTATTTAATTGACTTTTACTTCATTCACCTTTCTGTTCATTTGTTTATTTTCAGATTTTATGCTTTAATATATTTGATTATATTTAGTTCTTTTTCATATAATAGAGACAGCATGATGGCGCATTAAATGGCATTGCCTTCTCACAGCTCCAGCTTCCATCCTAAACTCGGACTGGAGTTCTCCCAGTGTTCCTGGGTTTCCTCCAGGTTCTCCGGTTTCCTTTCACTATCTAAAAACATGCCAGTTATGCAGGATAACAAACTGGCATCCCGTTTGGAGTGAATTCTCCCATTTATGCTCAGTATTCCTTGGATTGTCTTCAGGTTGGTCCACCGTGAATGTTCTCTGGATAAACAGGTCACTGAAGATAAGTGAAGGTTTTAATGTGTTTCTGTGAATCTAGTTCCCTGCTCTTACGGAACATATTATAATATTATCATAAATGTATAAATGTGGGATCTTATATATGGACATACAGCACATTAGAAGTCAAATAATTCTGTTTAAAATGCTGACTGGCTCTAATGTACTGAAAGTTTTTACTCTAAAGGACAGAATTTTAGAATTTTATGCTGACCCTCGGTGCTAGCCGAGACACTGAATGATCAATAAAGGGCACACTGGGACGCGGACTGTCACTCACACAGTATACGACATCCTCAAGGGTGAGGATATGTTGTAATATCCTTACTGTGTGTGTGTGTGTGTGTGTGTGTGTGGAGGTCCTGGATGACTTTAGCCTTTTTTTTTCCAAGCAGATTCGACAAACTAATAAGCAATAGAACAATTTCTCTTGGCTTTCCAGAATATTCTCGTAACAAACTGTGAATTGTGTTTCAGGGCTTGGGGCTTTTTATTAAATCAGATTTCTCATGAGCTCAAATCTGAGGACAGTTTGCACCTTCACCATATTCACTTCCAATTATTGTCTAATTATATTTACCAATTGATCCCTTTTGATAGATTTACGTTTTATTTTTTATAATGAGCTTTTTCTTTCTTTTTTTTTCATTTTTGCATGTACATTTTTAGAATGCTGTGTTTATTTATTTATTAAAAATCTGTGTATAAAATAGAAATTAAAAAGGGATAAAATATACTATGAGATCTAAAATATTTTTTCTAAATTAATCTGAAGGATTTTTCACAGTTTTTTTTACACTCCTAAGGTATAACACTTATATTATAATATATTCTATACAATATTTGATGCTCTTTTTTTCATATTTAATATGTCTTGCTGCTCTTTTAAGAAAATCACCTGAAACCCAAACCTGAATTCCTTTTTTTTTTTGTTAACTACAAACTATTTTACAAATTAAAGAATAAAAAAGATTTAGACATCATACATGTTATATTTTTTGGGATTATTTTATTGCATTCATTGTAGAAGAATTGCTTTACTTCTAATTAGTTACTAAAATATCAGCATAAGACTGTGGCTGGAGTTTAATCGTTCAGTAACAAACACCGGAGCTCTGCATGATCCTTCAGGAAAAAAAAATTGCAATACGCCTTTGCAACTATTGTTCCATTCCACATTTTGGGGAGACCTTGATTATAACCACAACAGGGTGCATGTTTTTTTTTTTCCTGAACACTCACAAATGCATCTCAGCCTGGGATCCAAAGTGCTTTTATTGGCTGTTTACAGGCAACATGCAAAAACCTTGGAGAAAGAGCAGACATGGGGGGGGGGGGGTGTAATAAAGAGGTGTCTAAAAGGCGATATCTGAGGGATTTATTTATTTCCTGATGAAGGAGGAGGCTTGCGAGAAATTGTTTGGGGAGTTAAAGCATCGAGGTACTGGGGGAGTTCAAGGCCAATAAATTTAAAGAAACACATAAATCCGGGAGTTAAAAAAAGGGGAGTTTCTGTTTATTATTAATCTTGAAAATTAGTTGAGGGGGTGTGAGGAAGAGCTGATTTCTTTCTCTCTTTTTGCTTTTTCTTTGCCCCCTTATTTTTCAACTGATATAGAAATGATTGAAATCCCAGCAGGCCTCATTATCCGAAGCCTCCTGACGCCAAGGGAGGGCTTAAGGTCTTAAAGTAACGATTCATACATGATTTGTATTAAAGCCAACAATCTCCCACACTGGAACATCAAATTACTGAAAACTCACACACAGACACACACACACACACACAAATGTGAGGTGATTATAACAATTTCATTGTTTGTCTCTTAATGAACTTAACACAGGAGGAGCATGACGTGAGGGTCTAATTTTTTTTTTTGTCTTTTTATTTACGGGCCTTTGGTTGAACAAGAAGATTAAAAAAAAAACCCCTACAAAATCTCTAGCTGACACCGTCAATATTTTGCCAGCCAAAAGAGCAAGCAGATGTAAGAGCAGGAGATGTTTATGGTGAGATCATAATGCATATGCTGCTGCACTAATGAAGATGAGCTCATGGGACTTCTGTCTACGTGTTAATTAGTGCTTTGTTTGCACTGTTTATTAATGGCCTGGCTTTAACTTTACAAATCCATCCCCATGTGCCTGTGCTGCCAAGTCTCACAACTTTCCTCCGCCTGCGTTTGCTAAGCACTGAATAGATGTGACACGGCTTCCTGCGGATCGCTATTTGATCCCGATTCTGTCGTGCTGCTCCGGAGAAGCGTGGAACAAGCCCGGCAAATAGAAGGAAGCCGAGACGGGTCTTGATAACAATCATAGCCCTGGGGCTGAGGCTAGAGATACAAAGGATTTTCCAGCAAATTGACATAATCTGCATTGAGGCGCAGGCTCTTAACCACAGACGTGCGGATCAGCTTTGGTGACCCTCACTGAGCTCCATTGACTGGAATCACACCATCAAAGTGCCAAACCCTCGAATCTCCTGCTGCTCTAACCCAACAGGCGTGTGGAATTCTTTGATTCCTGATCCAATATTCCTAGCCTGCATTTCTCAGTTCGACCCAGCGGCAAAGGCAGAACGCCGGGCCTCGTGACGCTCCTCCTCTTTTTCTTTCCTTTACTCACCTCTGTCTCAAGTCTTCCTTTCTGTTTGTTTCATTCGATAAAGTTCTTTGAAGAGTGAGAAAGAGGCGAGAGAGAGAGAGATAGACAGAGACAGACAGAGATAGAGACAGAGAAAGAGAGAGAGAGAGAGAGAGAGGATCAATCCTCCCTCTGAAAGATGCAAGCCTGAAACAGGGCCCCGCTTGCTGAATTGTGAGTGCGCCCCCTCGCCAAATCGATAGCCGCAGCTCGAAGTGTGCACCGAAGAGGGGAGGGAAAGAGAGGAAGAAATTCCCTTGTCAGATGAAGTGCAGCTAAATAAAACACCAGAGGAAAAAACAAGGGCGTCGAGAGGAAAGCCAATTGACAGGCGGACAGATTGATAGATGATCTCAATTCAGGATTTGGCTCGTGGAGCTGCAAAGAGACGCAGGCATACATCACATACATCATACATCTCGCCTCTGTGTACCTGTGTGGGTTTTGAAGAAATTTCGCTCGTGTGTTCTGGCATGTACAATAACGTTTGAGACATTTATGGAGTGTGCAACTGAGCTCATAATTAGTCAAGTTTTTCCTCAAAAAATAGGGGAAGAGTAACATTTAGAGAAAGCTTGCCAGCCGTGCGGCGAATTACGGCTTCATGCTGCTGCTGCTGCTGCTAATGAGGCCATGATTCCCCGTCTTCCTCAAATCAATAAACAGACCGCGATAAGGCTCGGCCTTTTTAAAGCTTAAGGAGAAGATCAGGGTGGCTTTCATGATGACAGGCCAAAGCTGTTCAGCGTTATCAAATAAGAGGGACAGAGCAGGCCTGTGGGAATTCTGCTCCATTTGCTTGGTAGATTTGTTGAATTTGGGTGTGGGGCTGGAAGACTCCAGTCTAGTCTCTGTATTGACTTCTGTCAGTTATGGGGCATCTGTCTTGCTAAAAAAAAAAAAACGGTCTCAGTCTTCGGTGAGAGTTTTTGCTTGCACAAAATTTGACAAGAAGTAATTCCTTCTGTTAGATGAAACCCTGATGATTGACGCAATGCACGAATGACGCCAATGAGACATAAAGCCTTTGATGGAATTTCTGCCTCGATCTTGATACGTTCTGATCACATAACCTTTGAGATCTCCATACCTACATAATAAGGGAAATCGAAATGAATTAAACACACATGGTTTGTTACATACGCTGTATTTTGGATGTTAGATTTAATAATAAATGTTAACATTAAAACCTTATGATCGGCCTTGCTCGTTTTTGTTTTCTCACAAACGTCCCGTCCCCCCTTCGTTTTTTTAGCTTAAATTGTGTATGTATTCATCTCCATGCCTGAGCAAACACTTCCTCCTGCATTTCCCTCTTGATTGTTGATAGCCCCGCAAATCACCATCCATCTCAGGGGAACTGTTTGTAGAGCGTTCCCATTAATCTGGCCAGGCGTTCCCCGCTTTACCTGGGCAAACACCATTTCTATGCGCTAAACACTCTCTTCTTTCCCCCTCTGCCTAGTGGAGCCGGCGACGGATCCTGGTGCTGCGAGGTTAAATTCTTTCAGATCATGTACACATAATAGGCCCGGTTAATATTCATGACGTGGGCTAGGTACGGTGAAGGTTAAATTTGACTTACTTTTCAAAAGCTTATCACTAATGCATGACGGCAATAAGAATATTCAAAGCGGCCGGGTGACCAAAGGTTGATGAGATCCTTACCTCTCTGCTGACATTTTAAACACATTACCATTTGGGCACCCTGCCTCTCAATCGCAGGCAGGGAATAAATTGTCAGCTAATCACGGCTCCGCCTGCCCGGGCAGAGCAAAGACCTGAATGATGATGTTTCGGGTGATGAGACCCCTTGGGCACTTTTTTTGGTTTTGGAGCTTTCGCTACAGGGACAGACCTGTGGGAGAAGTGGGAGAAATCTTAATAGTCAGGGTTTTTTTTTGTTTTTTTATTTTCAATGGCTCAATTCCCATCAACCCAGATTATAATTTTGCTGAAAGGCTTCAGATTAAAGACATGAGATAAGAAAGATGTAATAATTAAACTTCAGCTGAAGCACACACACACACACACACACACACTGTACAGATGACGTACAGATCACACCATGACGTAAAGACATGAGGTAATATAATATACTAATAACTATTAAATCTACATACACAGGCAACTTTATTGCTGTAATTAAGTACTATTATAGACGATTAAATCATATTTAATTATACTAAATACTTGCACTCTTACTTAAGTATATTTTCAACAGAAAAAAAGCATAATTAAAATTTTCCTTTATTTCCTTTTTGGTAAAATTCATACAGCCAGAGACGTTTCATTTACCTTCTAAACTTTGATCTAAAGCAGCATGTGAAACGACCTTTAAATGTGGTAACTTAGCTAGCTTTTCAAAATGACCTAGATACTTATGTTTCTGTGAATTAGCTGATTAAATTTGGTTACGGTTTGTAAACGGTCTTGCTAGATTTATTCATGAATTAATATCAGACGCTATTAATTATGCTTTGTTTTTGTAAATTATGTGCATTAGCGTTTCATTCCATAAGGATTATTAAACATAAGCGAACCAGCATAAACAAATTCTAGATTTGTTAGAGTTAGCATAACGTTTCCTTTATGACTGGTTGCTTAGCGAACTAACAAGTCACTCGGGATCGGCTGCGACGTATTAGTGTATTAAACACTTGAATTGGTTTAAGTGTGTTTTTCAGTGTAGATGAATTGTTCTCTGTACTTCTACTGTTAATGGAGCAACATGTTCACGTCTCACGGTACTTTTTCTGTCAGAAATTATAATTTTTCCTCATCAGGATTTACAGTTTATCAGATTAATAGTTAACGTAAGACTGCGTGTAGGTAGATCACCCGCAGTTGGGTCACCCGCAGGCATTTGACAGACAAAATGCTATGTTAGAGAACAAACAGAGGGCAAACTTTCATCTTTCAGGCCCGATTAGCATCAGCAGCTGCTGAAATGGAGCTGTCTGTCGCCCTGAGGCACTGTGGGAGCAGACTGAGCTGCAGCTACATGAAGGAGAAGCAGGTGACAAAGACATTCTCACTCTTCCATTTACCACAGTAATGCATTTTGCCGCTTTCTTCTTCCCCTTTCACCTTAAATCAGGCAGAATTTTGTTTGCATGCAGGTACTACCAGACTACTACCTGTCGGATTTTGCTGCAGCGGACAGTTGAAAGTGTTTTGCTTTTTCCCAGAGGACAAAAAATCGTATTTTCTCCTGTTTTTGTTGTGTCCATGTTGATGATTGAATGTCTTTGTCATGTCTCACTCCACAGTGCTGGTTAATATGAAGCTCATATAAAAATAGACCCTCAGGATTTGTAGTGTTTCATAAGTATTTCTGTTTTTCCCTAGCCCCTACTAGCAGTATATTCACAGTAAAGTTTAAAAAAACAAGACAAAAGCCACACAAATGTTTCTATCTTTAAAGTAAATGGTGATATCAAACCAATTTCTGCTCTCTGAGATGCTCCAAGTGCTTGTTTATCTAAAAAGCAGCTCACATTTCATCTTCAACCACTAAAATTCAGTGTAAGGTTATCCAAACTGAGGGGAAAACATACGTCTAAAACACACTCGAGTCCTGATTTATTTTTAATTGCAGTGCTAAAATAATTCATATGTTTATATGGTGAAAAAACTATGTGCAACTACAATCCCAGTAAAATAAACATAACGCTAATCATTCGAGGTTCATGGTATCAGTGCTCCTGCTCTGTTACGTCATCATCAAAACAGAGAAGACCACAAACATACGCTGTACAGATGACAACAGACGAAGTTTTCAGACATTACCTAGCTGACGTAAGAACAAGAAATGTAGATACCAAAACAGACATCTTAGCGTGAACAACGATCAGTCGATGATGAGGCTCGTGTTTGTACGCCGTGAGTGAGTTTTACCTCAGCTGATGAAACATTTGCCTCATTTACCGTTCCACTTTTGGGTGTAGCGAGATGCTAAAACTTTACAAACTGTTGAGATCCATTCAGGAAAACTTGTACTATTTACACATGCAGCATACCTCAAGGACAAACTACACTCTTCTAAAGAAAAACAAGTTCCTCAAGTGTTCCCATAAATGCTTCATCGTTCTAGCTTCCCATAATTTTTTGCTGAAAGAGGAACTTTCTCTAACAGACATTTGCGCCCTGTGTGTGACAGCAGACTCACTTTTGGTTGATGAAACTAACATCGCATACTCACATGTTTGCGAGGGGTGAGTAGTCCTGCCCAGAAATCCTGTAGCTCTTTCCCTGGTGTCCTTCCTCCCTTTCCCATGGTTGCTGTTTGTCAATAAGCTGCAAGCCACTGACTGACAGGCCTGGTCTTTAAGTCTTTAAAGGAACGACCAATGGATGAATTTTTCATCTTTTATTTTTTTTCTGTAAATGATCCTCTCGCTCTGTCCTCCCAGGCACCAGTCCCTGTGGGTGTCTCCTCAGACTCAGGCCTTACTTCCTTCCTAAATAGTGGTAAATGGCTCTCGGCACAAATAATGCATAAACAGCTGTTTTGCCCAAGTAAGTTATCCTGTTAAAAGATTTAGAAGCCTCTCCCACACTCTCTCACTCTCTCTCTCTCTCTCTCTCTCTCTCTCTCTCTCGGTTAATTCATCAATTTCTTATGATAGCAACAGTTCAGCACGCCGCAAGTGTTTAAGTACCAATTAGGGGCCTGATTCCCTTGGTCCATGCTGCCACACCTCTATTCCTCCCCTTATCAGTTCCCTCCTTCCTCCTCTTCCTCTTCATCTCTGTCCATCACAGGACTCACCTTTCTCCACCGGCTCTTTCATCCTTCATCCCTTCAGCCATCTCTCGCGTTCTACCTTAAACGATGTGCTTCTCAAGATTCTTTATTAACTTTTTAGCATCTTGAATTATTCATCCAAGATAATCACTGATCAGAAGCGTGGAATAAGAGCACATCAATCAAGAGGGTTTTTTTTTAAAAAGAAGCTTTTAAAATTTCCGTAGGCCAGGGACATTTTTGCCGCCTCTTGTAAACAACGTGCCAAGTGGAGTGGTTCCTTGAGCTGGCTGGAGTTGAAAAGATCTCACTGGACAGCCCATCAGCACAACCCGAGACCTAAAGCAGGACACACACTTCACATATCCAAACACACACACACACATTTCTGAGACAGATGGTGCTCATCTCTCACATATCAGAAGATCTCGGGTTGGATCCCCAGAGGTGGAGCTGACAGCCGTGGCTGAGTTTATAATTAGCCCATAACAAGCTGGTCATCGCTTTCGATTCTTAAGTCCTGCCCGTGTCTTGGAAGGCGGATCAAACTCTACATGCTTGGAGTCTTCGCTATCGGAGGCGGAGACTTTTTTTTTGGCCTCTCATGCTGGGCACTGGGATTCTCGCATTCTTCTACCATGTGTCCTTTCATACAAGGCCAGACCAGAACCCAGACAAGTGTGTCTCCTGAAGAAAAAGTTCGAGAAACAGATGGTGAGAAACTCAGCGACATGGGACATGATCTGATTTTTTTTTTTTTTTTTAACTATGCTGTAGCTTCTTGTGGAGCCACAGGATTAAAAATTGTATTGTACCAATATTAATACTGGCCCATGGTACATCTTACAACAGGTCTATCAAAATGGAGGGTTAGTCCTTATTGACCATCACATGCTTGTTTTTGATTGGACTACACTTTGTTATATTCTTAGTTTTTTTATTTACTGTTGTGTTTTTGTTTGTTTTTTAACTTTGCTGTTGCTTTTTTATTTGCTGTTGTGTGTTTTTTTAATTTTTTATTGTTGTTGCATTTTTACTTTGCTGTTCCATTTATTTTATTTGCTGTTTTATTTTTTTTATTTTGCTGTTGTGTCTTTTTAATTTGTTTTTTTAATTGCTGTTGCATTTTGACTGTTTTTTTTTAATTGTTATTGCATTTTTTTATTGCGTACAAACTCACAACTTTTCTTTCTCCAAATATGACGAGATTTCCAAGGGGATCTATTTTTGTTTTGACTTGTTTAAATGAGAAATTTAGAAACACCTAAATTTGTAGTATTAAATAACAAAAGAGAAAGTATCTTTCTCCTCACCGTACATCAGAGCCACAAAAACTTCTTCTTCTTTCGGCTTTTCCCTTCAGGGGTCTCCACAGCGAATCATCTCTCTCCACCTATCCCTATCTTCTGCATCCTCAACACTTACACCCACTAACTTCATATCCTCATTTATTACATCCATATACCTCCTCTTTGGCCTTCCTCTCTGTCTCCTGCCTGGCAGCTCCATGTCCAACATTCTCCTACCAATATACTCACTCTCCCTCCTCTGGACATGTCCAAACCATCTTAATCTGTCCTCCCTAACTCTGTCCCCCAAACGTCCAACATGAGCTGTCCCTCTGATGTATTCGTTCCTAATCCTGTCCAACCGTCTCACTCCCAAAGAGAACCTCAACATCTTCAGCTCTGCTATCTCCAGCTCTGACTCCTGTCTCTTCCTCAGTGACACTGTCTCTAAACCATACAGCATGGCCGGTCTCACCACTGTCCTGTACACCTTCCCCTTGATTCTCGCTGATATTTTTCTATCACACAGAACTCCCGAAACCTCTTTTACCTCTTTCCCACACTCTCCATCACTCTGGACTGTTGACCCCAAGTACTTAAACTCCTGTACCTTCTTCACCTCTTCACCCTGTAATCTTAATCAGAGCCACTAAAACACCACAGCTAAATTGTCTTGTGTCTTCTTCCTCAACTTCTTATATGCTTCATAACTTTTTACTTTTTTTTCTTTGCTTTTGATCCAACTTGCGTGCCATTGGGAAGAATCAGTTTTTCTTCACCTTAAGATGTTTTAGAGCCAACTAATGTTCTCATTTCTGTTATTGGTCTGGTGTGAAGGAGATAGGAGCCCTACTTTTTTGACTCTTTGTTTTTTAAGAATAATAATAAAAAATAAAAAAAATCTTACGATTTCCAGGGGGCTTTCAACAATTCTTTCAAACTCTCTTGCTTTGTTTGCTGTGATGAAAACGCAGCTTCTTTACAGCTGGACGTTGGAGTTCACGCCTCACACTTTTGCTGCGGTTCGAATCCGAGTGCGATTGTTCTCGGCGTCCCTCAGGCAGCAACAGTCCAGTTTCAGACTCGCTTGATTTTTATGCTTGCATCATACACAACCATATCAACTCAACTTAGTGCTATTATACTGGCGCACCTCACTTCTTCTGTTCCATAATGATTCCATGATACTCATGCTCCACGTGTGTTGTGAAAACTTGTAACATGATGTCATCTGCTAGAACGCTTTACTTCCTGGAAGAACGTGGGCCGGAGTACGAGCTGCGTTCACGTTCATGGGAATCACACCATAGTTCCAGCGCAAAAAGACTCCTGCTGGTGGTCTCAGGTTCGATACCTGAAGGCGGTGTGCTTCCTGGTTCACATGACAGCTTATGCGAGCCGTGCTCATGCTCTGTTTCTGACTAAACTGCCAGTGTGGAGTCAAATAGTTTCGAATAACTGGTATAAAGATGAATCTCAAGAAAATACACAACGGCTTGTGTGTGTGTGTGTGTGTTATCAGCTTGTGTTTGGGCAGAATACAAGCTCATTTTAATCGATCAAAATCGATCACAATTGTTGTGAATCATGCAGTCACCACATGATGACCTGCAGACACACACACATACGCACATTTGACCAGAATACTGATAATCCCGGAGTTCCATTTGTTCTGATCTACTTGGTGAAAATCTGCATTAGTTATCCCAAACTGATTTATTCAGACGACGTTCTTTGTGCCGTGAATAACAATTTCTCGCTTGCTCATTAGTGATTAGTGTCTTATTAATAAGATTCTGGAATGTAGGAGACCTGTGTGTGTGTGTGTATGTGTGTGTGTGTGTGTAGCAGCAGAGCAGTGTTAAGTAATTTGTCAAACATGGCTGATAATGGGCTGCCCTCAGAAGCCATGACACAAATGGGCGCTCATCCTTTGTTGCCTATTTCATGCCTTGTCTGAAAAGCAGGCTGTCGAAAGAAAAAAAAAGAAGAGAAAGCAAAATATGAAGGGGGTGTGTGTATTGGGGGGCATGTGTTGCATGCATGATTCATGAGGTCCACGGGAAAAGGGAGCGTGGAGAAAGAGAAACAGAGAAGGAGACAGCTTCAAAGGGGAGCACTGTTGATTTTTCTGCTCCTCCGTCCTGAGATCTGGGAGGTCGGGTAGAGGGGGAGGCCAGGGGAGAATTTTTCCTCTGCAGCTTACGCTGCTTTTGCCCTCCCTCCTTCCCCCATAGCGCCCCCAAAACCCCAGCCGGGGTCAGCCTCCAGCTACCTCTAATGAAGCCCCCGGCCCCCTCACCGCTGGCGGACCGGTGTGGCATGCGCCGGCTCGGGCCTCCCCCCATCCATCACTCCAGCATGGCACGTGCTACATACACATCCTGAATCAGCTTTGATTCCTAACATCCAGCTTCAGATCTTTGTTCTCATCAGCACCAAGTCATTTGGGCCAATCATGAACCAAAGCGTGCAGATGACTTCTTGAAGTCTTTGTCATGCTAATTGTTATGGCCTTCCACTAAAGCTTATTAGCGTATTAACATTAATGCTGCAGATTATTATAATATTTGGATTCTCAGGATGTGGAAAATAAACGATTTAATTTGCGTCAGTCATCATAGGGCAGGGTGTAGCGTAAAAGATGACCGGCTGTGAGGTCAGGAGCTGCTTAGTGGCAGTGGCAATTGCAAAGAAATCAGCTGGTTGGAGGATTTTTATGTGATTTGGCTATATTGCACAGAAAAAAAGGTACATTTTCAACAAAATTCTGTTGTCTAATGTCTACATGATTGACATTTTCTCTACTGGTGTTGACCGGTGCAGGAGAGAGAGGAAAAAATAAAGACATATGTTACAAGTTATAAATTCATAAATTCCATAAAGCCATAAATTCTTGTCTAATTTTAGCTCGAGTATACAGTGATTTTCATGTCAAATTAAAGAATGATGCCAGAAAGAGCATGTGATATGGAGGGAAAGGGGGTGGGGCTTCCAGACAGTTTCATTTAATACCAGAGAATTCAAAGCACCTACACTAATCCTTTTAGATTCAGTATTTAGGTCAGTATTTTTAGCTTGCACTAGCCTTCTATTGTGTAAAAATTGTGGAGATGCTACTACTCATGGTAGCTCAACACCAGAGAAACTTTTAAAAGATGCACCAATTTGTAGCAAAATTCCCATCCTCTGTCTTTTTTTCTTCTAACAACACTTCTGGGAGGCTTTGTGGGCGGCTTAGCGGTTAATTAAATTAGCAGCTAAATTAAAACTTGATTATTCCCTTGGCGTTCAGTTAAAACATTCGCATTTATCTTTTGAAACAGCCGCCCTTTTCTCCCGTAGTCATTTTTTTCCATTGCGTTTAAATATCTCTTGCAGAAATGCCGCACCTTGGGGGGGAACATTTTTTTAAGGAAGGAAAGCTTCATCGCAATGCTAATTACATTAATCTAAATACTTCCAAAGTCCTTTTGATGCGGCTAATTGCGTCTCTGGCTACTCTCTTCTCCACACAGCTAGAGTGGAGGGTTTGATTGCGTGCGGCAGGCGGCTGATGCCACAGAATCCTCGGTGGGATTTGCCTGGCCTTTGCTTTGTGCTGTCTTTGAGAGCGAACGGCCCTGGGGACAGGAACATGCTTTACATTGTGATAATCTATAGATGATCAGGAGGCTAGATAAAGTCTGAGTACACAGAAGCTGCAGTGTAGCGATCATAGCATTCAGTCACGTGTGCACAAGTGCCATGTGATGCAAATAAGATCGCTGTTGATACCGGTATTGAGTGATATCATGTTTTTTTGTTTTTTTTTTGTAACATTCTCAAAATTAATTAGCGAATTTGATTCTCATTAGCATGGACCTAATTAGCACACATTACACAGCACATCAAAGACTCAAACCAAACAAATCTGACATATGTAAGCTTAATTAATTGCTCCATTTGGCCGGATCAGGCAAACAGGCTACCTTTCATTCAGCTCATTACAGGCATGATGAACAAACGCAGCATGTACGTGCGTGACATCCTTATACTGACGCTTCCAATTAGAAATGTAAAGGGCAGGAATTCCTACAGCTGTATTATGCCTGCATTGCAGCTGCATCACAACTACATCATGCCTACACCACAGCTGCATCACAACAGAATCACAGCTGCAGCACACCTGTATCATACTGGCATCACTGCTATATCTCACCAACATCGCATCTACATCAGACCTACATCACAGCTGTATCACACCTACGTCACAGCTGTATCATACTGGTATCACAGCTACATCATTCCTACATCACAGCTAGATCACACCTAGATCACAGCTGCATCACAGCTACATTACAGCTGCATCACATCTGTATAAGATAAGATAAGATAAAACTTTATTGATCCCACAGTGGGGAAATTCAATTGTCACAGCAGTTCAACAGACAGTATGGGATAATACAGTATCACATCTATCTGTTTGTTGGTTTATTATTTATTTATTTATTTAGTACTTAATTTCTACTAGTACTGTAACACTGCAGTTTCCCTCAGGGTCAAGAGTTTTCTATCTATCTATCTATCTATCTATCTATCTATCTATCTATCTATCTATCTATCTATCTATCTATCTATCTATCTATCTATCTATCTATCTATCTATGTTTACTAAAAATATTTACAAGTAAATGCACTCTGCTGTTTCAAAACTATTCCACAATAAACTGGAAGATATACTACAAGATGTAAATTTGCAGTACACTGAGTAGTACATTTATTGGAATTTCAGTACATTTTCAGTACTTTCACACTTTACATGTTTTTTATGTCCTATGTCAGAACAGAATATGTCAGTGTACATATTATATACAAAACTGTGGCAAGATTTGTGTTACAAGATACAGTATGTAGTATATATTGTGTATTTGACATCATGAAATAAGTTTAGCAATATCTCATAGGTAAAGTTCTCAGTGATTGATCACCTCTCCCTGGTCAAAAGTCATGTCTTAACTATAGACTTGGTTTTTTTTTGAGTGGCGGCCGGAACCTCAGACCCTCGCCACTATTCATAATTTAGAAGCGGAGCACAGGCCAGGTTCCATTAACGGTGTACTGAGATCCTGAACACTGATGAAGCGTGGACTTCAGGGAATCTGTGGCTTTTTGTCCGTGTGTTGTTTTCACTGTTAGTGTAGTCAGGTGAGAGGGGTTTTTTTTTCAGCAGTGTTGCTCTAAACCACGTGAGGTTTGTTATTTGGTCTTGATGTAGTGAAATGTACTTTGTGTTAATTGGCCCAAAATGCAGATATTAATGAAATCATTTTTTCTTCTTGAAAACGTTCCCATTCACACGCCCTTTACACTAAGCTGTGTAAGCTGTGTCATAGAGTTGAACTAGAATGAGCATTTCAACAGACAGGATGTGACATCACTTTTAAACACACTCTGCTTGAAAACCAACTTGAAACACTATAAACACACAGAATTGGGATTATACTCAGATTCGGATTTATTAGAATGGTCACAGGAGCAAATGACATATTACAAACCAGCAGCAATGCAGCTGTCATCTATAACCTCAGTATAAACTTCACCAAAAAACTAGAAAACAAACTTCATCAAGTCTCAGGTCTATGATGAATTCAGACGAATTTATGAGTTTCTCAGGAGCACCTGGTTACTCAACTCCAACTGCCTGTATATTCAATTCAATTCAATTAATTAGTATAGCGCTTTTAACAGTGGACATTGTCTCAAAGAAGCTTTACAGAAATATAAAAACATACAATAAAAAATTAGTTTAAAGTTAATTTACTATTTATCTCTAACACTTATCACTAATCAGCAAGCCTGAGGCAACGAGGGCGAGGAAAAACTCCCTGAGATGATATGAGGAAGAAACCTTGAGAGGAATCAAAGGGAACCTCAAAAGGGAACCTCATCCTCATTTGGGTGACACTGGACAATAAATGATGTAAATGTTGATCATGTCCTTTCTACAACAGCAACCAAGAGAAACCTTGAGAGGAACCAGACTCAAAAGGGAACCTCATCCTCATTTGGGTGACACTGGACAATAAATGATGTAAATGTTGATCATGTCCTTTCTACAACAGCAACCAAGAGCTCTTGAGGAACTAATAGATCAGTCTAGTTTTTGAGATCATTACAGACTTAGCACTTCCCGCTGAAAGCTGACTGGGGATACAGCAGTTCAGAGACAGCATGAAAGTCTCCTAGTGGTTCTATCTACAGCAATCCCCTGGGTCACAGGCTGTCCACGCAGATCTATCCACAGCGGCAGTGAGCACCACCAAGCGACCAGACTCCAACCGGGGGTAGAACGTCTGGATGGATCAAGCAGGTCCAGAAAGAAGAAGTGGTCACACTGGAAACTCAGAACACTGGGAGCTTGGGAGAGTGATGTATAACAGAGACAGACAGAGAGAGAGAAAAATATTTTTAAAAACTGTTTAAAGACAATGTAGATCATGTGCAAAGTGCAGGCAGGGACTCTGGCAAGACTAGCTATGAGAGCATATATGACTATAAACTGTATATGACTGTATAAACGTGGGGAGCAAAGGCTGGCCCGTGTGGTCTGATGCAACAGACGAACTACTGTTGCTCAAGTTGCTGAAGAAGTTCTGATATAAAAGTGTCAGAATACACAGTGCATGACGAGTCAGGGCTGTTTTGGCAGCAAAAGGAAGACCAACACAATATTAGGCAGGTGGTTATAATGTTATGCCTGATCAGTCTATATGTTAATACAATGCAGGAGAAGCGACGGGAAAATTTACTAGGTGGAAAAAGTCATTTTCTGATTGAAATGTAGTGATGTTAAGTTGATGGAAAGTTTATAAATATATAAATGTATAGTGTATGAACTATATAGTGTATAGAACAAAAAAGTGTGTTTAAGGCATTTTCTTCAATATAAATTC
Source organism: Hemibagrus wyckioides (assembly GCF_019097595.1). Lineage (NCBI taxonomy): Eukaryota > Metazoa > Chordata > Actinopteri > Siluriformes > Bagridae > Hemibagrus > Hemibagrus wyckioides. The sequence goes on from NC_080727.1 coordinate 18,211,538, forward strand.
TAGCAGCACAAATTTCACTAGTGTTTTCTCAGTAAACAATTAAAATATGAACATAAATAAATTGTTGTAGAGAATTGTTTTATCTTTGCTCAACTGAATAATATGTTTTAAAAAAATATATTGTTTTTCTTTTTGTATTGTGCTTTTTTGTTTTTTTTTCTTAGTTTTATCTAAGCTTTTTTCTTTTTTAAGTGTATTCCAGGACCTGATGTTGTGTCTGAGGTGCTTGTGTGTATCTGTGTGTGTTTATGGTCTGTTTGGTGAGCGATACACAGTTGTGGCAGAACAGAAGAGCATGCTGTGAGGATCAGCAGGAACCTTGCTGTCTTTCTGCCTGACCGCCTGTGTGTGTTTCTTCTGCTCCTTTAGCAAAGAGCCTCACCTTCCTGACAGAGACACAGCTTTCTCATCGATTCTTGCTCACTGACTCTCCCTGTGGCCTTGTCCTTTAAAGCATGGATGTTATGAGATGCACTCACCACATGAACGTTTCACATGTGTGTGTGTGTGTGTGTGTGTTTGCAGATCGGTTTGTGTCATACACAGTATTGCCGAGCTTGCAGGTTTTCCCAGCACCATGACGTTTACATGCCAGAGGTCTACGGAACATCAGTGACATGAGAAGTTTGAAAATATTTAATTGAAATACTGAATATTTCACTTGTTTATTGTTTTGTCCCACAGCTGCTCTTTGTAAGATGACATCTGGTTTCTGAGACATCTATCTATTGGAACTCCATCTAATAAAAAAATAAAATAAAAAGTTATTTGTACTGTCCATGGGCTTTCTCAGTCTTCTCAGGTCTCAATTTTTCACAGCTCAGAAAATTAATCGTAGAATCATAACATTTTCACAGAATTTTGTATGATGAAACCATCAACTTGAAAGGTGCTATAAGCAAATTTTCAAACTTCTTACTTGCATAAATAACCTGAAAGTAGTAAAACACAATCAGTTCAAAAGGTTTAAGCCCTGGCTTAAGAACAATTATGCAGCTGAGAAAACTTATTTTGGAAATCTACGTTACAATCTGGAGTATCGAGGAGTTTGGAGATTGGGTTTATATGGGTTTCTGTCTGTCATTTTCAGCCTAAGCACTCTGACAAGCCCAAACTCCCAGTCTACATTTCACTTTGTTTGCAAAAAAACCAATATGGCTGAGATTGCTACGTGCTTAGCACAGCCAGCTAATTCTCCTGTGAGCATAAAACAAACAAAAAGAAAAAGTCAGGAAATGCAATAAAATCTGAATAAACATAAATAGTGCTTTTTTCCCCAAGACGGAGTAAATTATTACTGGTTTATTAACAGTATGAAGTTTGATGCAGGATTAGCGACGTTTTGTGGCTAGTACAAAAGAAAAACATAAAGATGGCAAAGGCAATCTTGACCATTCTGATAAATCAGTTATAGCTATTAAGTATATTTTATATGTTTAGAACTCATTTGGCTTTCGAACAACTGAATGACGTATTGTTTCGTAGCGATGCTAACAATTTTCATAAGACCTGATTATGAAGAAAAAGCAGGACAGCAGAGGCGCTCTGGACTGATACTATAGAAGTAAGGATGAACTCATCAAAAGAAGTGCACTTGAAATTCTTGTTACAAAAGTCCTTAAATCTGCTGATTTTAGCATGCTAACACTAGATTTTGGAGGCAGAGGAATCAAGGAATTACTATATTCATGTTTTAATTAGTTAAGAGTTCACAAAATGCTTAGAATGAATCATTACTAATGTTCAACAAATGATAATTGTTATATTCATAAATATCGAAATTGTTACCCCAAATCCTTTCAGTTTCAGCTTTATTTTTTCCCCAGAGCCGCTTAGAAGTGTGATTTGAATCGTAATTCTGAAAATATTCCAGTTGGTGTAATCCAGTCAGAAGGTCTATATCCCTCAATCAATGGTGTTTTCATTCAATGAAAATTCCACATTTTAACACTACAGGCATTCTGGATGTTAGTCAATAAGATGTAAATACACTTGTCTCCTGTGCAAATAATTAATGGAATAGGGGAAGTGTAATTAAATCGTTTCGTTGGTTTCATGTATATAAATGTCGTTAGACTCTTATGAAATATTGAGCAAGGGAACAAAGGGACGGCGAGGGAATGCCAGCCTAGTTCACTGCTTCTGCACAGGGCAAAATGTGCCTTTTAGAGAATATTGGAGTTTTCTGGAAATCCGGATAACATAAAGAAGGATAAAGAGAGCAGAAAAGCGAGTAACCTGGGAGGCTGCATTTTCTGCCTGGCTTGTTTCTTCGGTACCGTTCTCTCATCGTCTGTTTTAATCTGACTAAATAGGATAACCTGCTCTTCATAAAAAATGGATGCTACTTCATTCAGTGGGACCACCAGAGCCCCCATGGAGAACCTGCGAGAGAGAGGTTGAAGGTAGCCAAAATCACCAAGCGTAATTAATTTCCCCATAAATGAAATTTGGTTAAAAAGGAAAAAAAAAAAGACGGGAGTGGGTGATGGTGGGGTAGATGAGTGGAGCGAAGGGAAGCGAGGCACTCTTACCCAATCATGGGGGAGAGTTTGTCAAGCAGGAGATTGCAGTTTAAAATATTAATCAACCTCCCTCCACCAAGAATGAGCGAGGCAGCTTCTCGAAGGGACACGAGCATTCAATATTTCATGAAGCAGCCCCGGCCCAGACACGGGGCCTGCAACTGGGCTGCCTTTCCCTTTAACGCTACACGCATCAGCCGTCCCTTTAATGGACCCAGAGCTTGGGACCAGGCTGGGCTGGAGAGAGAGCTCGGATATATGAATTGGTATGAGAGTGGAGGAGGGGAGAGGGTCTAAAATGTGTCCCCCTAAACTAAACCTTGTAGAAGGAAGCGCTTTAGAAAAGGCTGAATGTCTTTGTTTCTACATTTCCTTCAGGTGGAAAACATTAGTACAGGAAGCGTTCAGGTAGGTTCACATCGCACTGACTTTAAAATTAATGACTAATTTGTAATGTGATGTGTTGTAGGAGAGTCAGAAGTGTCAGTAAATCACCCTTCTGGCATGTATATGTTTGTTTCTTCATGTTAGCACAAGCCCTGGCCTGCTTAGAACTTTTGACCCAAGATCGATCCTGAGAGGAAGCACCAAGTCATCCATGATTTAGTAGGAAACTGTTGGAAACCCTGCAGAAATATGGCCAAAAAGATGTCATCACAACCGTATGTGGTTCTGTGCTGTAGGATTACAATTTCCTTCACTGGAACTCACAGGCCTAAACCTGTTCCAGCATGACACTGCTCCTGTACACAGACCAAGCTCCTTCCGTGAAGGTTGGAGTGGAAGAACTCGAGTGTCCTGCATCGAGCCCTGACCTTAACCCCACTCAAGAGCTTTAGGATGAACTGGACCACTGACTGAACCTCAGACCTCCTTATCAACATCAGTCCCTGATCTTACTAATGCTCTCATAGCTGAATGAACAGTCAATGAACACGACCACCCTCCAACATCTAGTGAAAAGCCTTACCAGAAGAGTGGAGCTTACTAAAACAGCAAATGGTGACTAAATCTGGAATGGGATGTTTAGAAAGGACACATTAGCTTCATGGTCAGATGTCCAGAAATTTGGCCATACAAGGTATCAATCCCAGGAACCAGTCGGAATGATAGCATGTGTTTTAAATGCAATGGTCTATGAACTAGAAGTTGTGTGGTGTTGAAGATGTGGCCTTAGTGTTTAGTAGTATTGCTTGATTAAGATTTGGATTTAAAACTGAAAGTCATTTGCTGTGTCTTTGCACTGGAAGGAAACATTAATGGTGTGAGAAAACATAAAGATACAGCATAATATGCTAGCACATCTACATAAACAGCATTATTGTCATTTTTATAGCCATTGGTGCAGATGATAACCTGATGAAGAGCAGTACGATTATTTAAACAAGCCTGTGACGAAGCATAATCAACTCTAAAATATATTATAGCTGGCTTCATGTGTCTCAGAGGAAGCATGTGTTAACCTTCTCTTTTCCCAGTTGGTAGCTATTGTCTGATACATACTGTAAGAAAACTGGCTGGTGGATGCGAATTGGTAGGTGACCAAATTGTAGAGAAGATGCAGGGGAAAAAAACACCTCCTGAGCATAAGACAAAGTTAAAAAAAAACAAAAAAAAAAAACATTGTTAATTGGCAGTAAACTAGCTGGGGCACAATTCAGTAAATATAGCTAGGTTTTCAGGCATGACTCTTTTTCTTCTTGTATAGTTTTCCCAAGGATCCTTTGTACAGGAGCATATTGAGTGCCATCGGGTGCTGGTGTCTAACCTCTGACCTGCCGGAGCACTGGGCAGCTCAATAATTGATGTCTGTGTGTCTTTACGCCAGGGAAAGAAGCCTCACCTGCAACAAGCCTGGTTTCACACGCACACCCGTATTGATTTTGTTAACTGAACCCATCGTGATAAAGTGAGGAGTAGAAGGAGAGTCACTTTTTGACTCTCAGCTCTGGCTGTGTCTTTCAGTTTCCTTAATTTTAGCTGAGGTACAGATCAGTAAGATTGCTTGGAATAGGTTTTCTGAAAGAGCAGTTGAAGAGTAGTATTTTGTATGTTTTGAGGGAAATAATCAGAATAAAGTGGCAGAGTAAAGTGGCAGTTTTATTAATATTAGAGTGTACTTCTACAGTATTGGTTGTCATAGGCCATTGGCTGCATTTTGCTGATTCAATATTTTCCACTTCCAGTTGGTGATATGGTCAATACTCATTAAACTTATTACTCATTAAACTCATTACTCAAATAAATAATTAAAAAAATATTTATTTATTTAGTAACTGCTTGTTTATTTATTTATTTATTTATCTATCAGTAACTGCTTTATTCCAGTCCAGAGCTAAACACTGGGCAGAAGGCAGGAATACACCATCATGATTGCAGTCCATCAGAGGGCACCACACACACTTTTGCTCAAATATTCATTCTTAGAGGCAATTTATCATAACCAAACAGCATCCTTGTGTGATGTTGTTTGGTTATGATATCAGAGGAAACCCATAGGAACATAAGGAGAACATGTATAACTCTGACATATTATTGAGCTGGGGAACCTGGACCTGTGAGACAGTGACGATGCCACCATCCAATGGCCCACCATGTCACCTGTCCAATATAAAGCTGTCATCAATTAATTATGGTTGGTCAAGACCACAAATTCCAGCTGCTCCTTTGGGGATCCTCAGATGTTCCTCAGCTAGCTGTGTGATGTAAAATCTCCTGCAGGTCCTGGGTTTGTCCAAAGATCTCCATCCACCTACTAGATGGCAAACTTGTAAGGCACCTAAACTACCTCACCTGTAAACTCTCAATTGGACTAGCAGTGGCTCTGCTCAGAGGTTCTCTTTAATTGGTGAGTTCCTCCCCCTACCACACAGAGATCATGCAAGTAAATGAAACACATTTCTGCCCCATACCTTTTTGGTCACTTCCCCTACTACAACATAGACATAGGTTAGAATAGAGATATAGATTAACCAACAGCCTTGTCCACAAATTGAGGTCTTAAAGGTAAGAACCATAAGTGTATTTAAAACTCTCCTTCAGCAAGCAAACTATTCAAATACACACATTACAGCTCCTTTGACATTAAGGTTGTAGTCTATACAGCTGGACTGACCCCTAAAAATATTCTTCCAAAGCTTTTTTCTGTCCTTTCAGGTGGCTTGGTCATGGGCTTCACTCTGTTTTGTCCATTAAGTACCACTTCAAATATTGATGAGTCTCTGAGGTGTTGCTCAGGGGCTAGTGTGGCTGAGAGGTATCTTTTAAGCTGAGGGCTTTTGCCACCAGCCTCAAGCCTCCCAGTTGTTGAACAAAATGTCCAGATTCTGAAGGCTCAGAGGAGATTGTGGTCTTGGTTTCTGTAGAATAGGCTGAGCCTCAGGATTGAAGTGCTCAAGATCCCCTGGGTTCCTCTGGGCACAAAGATGTTTGTGAAATGTTGTTCTACATTTGCAGTATTTTTTATATTACATTACATTTCTGGCATTTGGCAGACACAGCTCATTTATCCAGCTGAGCAACTGAGTGTTAATGGCCTTGCTCAAGGGCTGAGCAGTGGCAGCTTGGTGATCAAACTCACATCCTTCTGATCACTAGAATCTGATTTTGGGGGTTAAATTCAGATTGTCAGATTCTGACAATGTGAATTGAAAGCTGGATGTACCCTATTAAGAGCTAGGATATTATCCAACTAGTATTTCATGGATGTTGTTTGCTACAATTGACCCACACAAATTGTCTGAGACAAAGCAACATCTGACACTGAGTCTGAAAAACAATCAACCAAGCTAATAACTAAACAAGCTAGCAAACAGATCAAAAACTAACAGGCTAACAGCAAGAATTGTAATGCTAACAACAAGCTGAGAACCAGTTAATGATGAATGTCACAGGAATTCCATTAATAGGAGGACAGCCAGAGAGAAGGGCAAACAAACAGAGTAGAGAGGCAGCAAGCATATGGAAGCGTGCACGCTTGACAAGTAGCATATAAGCTTCATCAAAAGCTGAAAAAACATCATATCATACCTAAGAATGACACTATGGACAGTTTAAAGAGCCCAGGTTAACAAACAAGCTTCCTTTGAACTGAAGCTTGAAAAGATCTGTCCAGACAGCTTTTGGGGTTATTTGCAGTATGATGGTACTTTAACTGACCTCAGAAATAAGCAATATATAAGTAGCACTTGTGGCAGGTGATGGATGTTCAGCGAGAGGTTGTGCAGCACATGTGGTTAAGAATGCTAAACTCTTACAAAAGAACATAACATTCTTTGGATGGTTATTATTTTTTTTTAAAGGTTTTCTTACTATAACCTTTGTATCGGAAGCACTGAAAACTAGACAACCCTTAATAAAGCATTTCCAGAGTCTCCAAAAAAGGGTGAACAATTTTTTTATTACTTTCTAATAAAAATCCAGTTGCAAGGTTTAGCTTGTTGGGTCAATGTCCTAACCCAAATTTACTTTACCAATAATAGGTTATATACATTTTTGAACCCTGATATGTTCAAGGTGTAAGTATAAAAACCATGGACCTGTTTAGTGAAGATGAAAAGTTGTGAGTGGGTTTGAACCTGCTATCCCCTCATTACAAGTTTCCGTTGAGCATCAGAAGCCATGCTGATTGACAGAGCTTCGTGTTGGTTTCCATCAGCGAGGAATATAGCAAGCACTCAGCAGGGTGTGAAATTAAAGATGCCCTCTCACATCTGCATGAGCCTAAAATCACCATCAGAATCAGATTCACATTTTAGCGTGAGGCCGCTGATGATATTTGAAGGTCAATTGTGGGTCATGTAGAACAGTTGAGAAAGGTTCCTCTGAACTAATAACGTGCAACATGTTGTATCGCCTCTTGTTGATATGATATGATATTATCTTATAGAATGATATGTGGAAAATGGGGAGCTACTGAAAAACATACTTGCAAGATACCTTTCAAATACTTATAAATATTTATTATCAAATATTTTTTCTTTTAGTAATATGTCGTCTTTTGCTGAAGTTACTGATTCATTCAAGATTAGATGTAGAAATGAAATATGTGATATAAAATTAGCAATTAAAGGTAAAGTATGCGGTGTTTAGTAAAATTACTATTTTAAATTCAGGTATCTAAGTATTATATTTAAGCTGTTTGGTTTGGTACATTAGCTAGCTAGTGTTCTTTTTGTTGCTAATGTGCCTTAGCATTCATTCCAACAGGGTTATTACACATTTGCTAACCAGCAAGTCACATTTTAACTGTAAATAACATAGCATTGTTTGACACTGTAAGTGCTGATTGGTTCACTAGTAATAAGTGCTCTTGTCTTGCTTCTGTACAGATACTTCTTTTCCTTGGCTGAAAAGGAGGTTATTGTGAATATCTGTGGGCTGTGTATTGTCTTTCTGCGTTATGGGTTTGAGGAAGCGAGTAGGGCGGGCTGCCTGACTCTTGCGTGTGTTTTTACTTTAATTTGTCTGAGCTGTTTGTTGAGTGGTCCAGTGAAGCGTGTGGTGACAGTTGATGTGAATTATTGATCGCAGCTTTCCTGTAGCTGAGTGTAGCGAGCCTTGTCCTCTGCCTCTCTCCACCCATCACTTCTTCCCTCCTTATCTCTCCTTCAGTCTGCCAGAACTGCTCTGCTTGCCCTTTGCTCCTGCACTGCCTGCTCGACCAGAACTTTGACTTGAGCGAGACGAGAAGCGGAGAGATGTGGCTGTGGGGAATCTCTTGTGCTGAGCCCTTTGCAGGCTGTTGATGATTTCATACCCTCAGAACAAAGTGGCAATCATCAGGTTCTGCTTGAGACTGGTTGAAACAGTAACCACTTGTACTGTTCCTTGTCCCTATAGAGCCCAGATGGAGCTTTGGTTGCAGTAGGCGAGTTGGTTGTTGGATAAGATTTGCCTAATGACTAAATATATCATTCCTCCCTCTATATTGCCTGCTTTATCCTGGTCAAAATTACAGTGGATCAGGAGTTTATCATGGGAACATTGGGCATGAGGCCAAGCCATCTACTGACATGTTTTCAAAAGGTGGAGATTAATGGGTAACCTGTAAACCATACAAAACTCCACACAGACAGAATCCCAAGCTCAGGATAAAACAAGGGACCCTAGAGCTGTGAGGCGTAATACTTCAGGGGTTGGATAAAGCTCAGGAGTTTAAATTCCAGCACCACCAAGTTACCACTATTGGATCTTTGGTCAAGGCCTCAACTAAAATTGTATCCTAAATACATTTACAGCATTTGGTAGGCACCCTTTTCCAGAGACACCCTTTTCTCATTTTGTACAACTAAGGGTAAAGGGCCTAGCTTTGAGGCCCAGCAGTGGACCCTACTTGGACCCTCTTTGGGAAAATCTTTGTAGAGTTGTAGAGTTCTACAGAGGACCATTAATGGTTCCTCCAGAAGAGAAAAAGTAAACGTTTACGATCATCAAGTGCATTGGATATCTTTTAAGTTTTATTGACTCCATCTAAACTGGTTAAAATCTTGCAACCAATGAAGTCATCCACATACAGTATATCCAATTCACTTGCACCCAGTTCAATTTATTTGTTTCTTATTGGATATATTTATATACAGCTGCACCCGAAATCTTAAGAAAACCTTGAAGCACTTGAGAGCTTTTCGTCTGCCCATGCTCTTTTGAAAAAAGACTTAAAAAAAAGGAGTCCAAAGTGCTCATCTGTATTTGTCTTTCTGCCTTGCCTTTGACATGTCTCTTTTCTGGACCATTAGTGGGGACTCTCTAATGTTGGGCTAGTGCAATGGGGACCTTGTCTTGGTGATGGCATCCATGATGGAAAAAAGAAAACAATTACCTTCCTGCAAAAACGTTCAACTTCATTAATATTTCAGGTGAGCCCTCATCCTTTTGGGCTGTTGTTCCTCCCTACCGTCTGGAAAAGCTTTCTCGCTGAGTTGCCTTTAACCCACAGAGCTTCTTGCCCTGTGCCAGCATGTGTCCTAGTGAAGAGGGCAGTGGAGTGCAAATGGCAGCTATGCTTCGACACCCCAGACGTCCACTGGCCATCGCCATGCTTCGTAAGAAAGCGACTCATTCTGGTGATGATTAGCTGATGATTATTTTATGAGGCCATTCAGCTGGGTGGCTGCCCCCACCGTCCCACCACTCTCTCCATCTGCTGCTTCTTTCCCTCAGTCAGATGCATCTTGATTTCTCCATTAGGCAGAATTCCAAAGCCACCAGCACTCCTCCATGGACATCTCTCACCTCAATCCTCTGTGGCTTACCTTCGATTTGGGCAGTCCTTCTTCGGGATAATAAACATCCTGAGGAAAGACTATTACCTCTGATGCCAAAAGCATCATAACCTTGTGGCACTGCAGTGCATTAATAGTAGCTGATTTGTTTTGTCAGGGATTTGTGGTTCTTGGTGCACTACAACCACCAAGGTGACTGACGGCATTGAATGGACTACAACAGCTTAATTGTGTTACGTATGCAGCAAAATTCCTACGAGGTTTATTAGATATTTTTGAAAGTGTAACAATTATTAAAAAAATCTGAATTGATCTTATATCCATATAAAAAATATTTATCCATCTTTAGTACTTGCTTGACCCTGGTCAAGGTCACGTTTGCCTCTTTTCTTGTCTGACAGGAGTGAAACCCAATGTGGTCTGGTGTTATAGTCCATTCACCTCAAGGTTTGACATGCTGTGTATTCTGAGATGCTTTTCTGCATACCACAGTTGTTACAAGTGGTTATTTCAGTTACCATAGCCTTCCTGCCTGCCTGGCACCAAAAACCATATGCCAAAGTCGCTGAGATCACATATTCCCAAGTCTCATGTTTGATGTTGACTTTAACTGAAGCTCTTGACCTGTTATAAAATTGCTGTTACATCTCAGAAAGCATTTTTTCTCAAATCTTGTCATTGCTTATCTGGCCTAAAATTGACTAATGGAAATAATAATAATAATAATAATAATAATAATAATAATAATAATAATAATAATAATAATAATAATAATACGCCATTAGGAAAATCAATATACCGCTTTTGTTTGGGCTGGGGTGAAAGAAAATGTATCTGCCAGAATATTTATCCCTACTCTCTGTATTTTTTTTTCCCTTTTCTTTTTTTTTTTTGGAGAGATCATAAAAACCGTGAGCCCTTTTCACTGCATCGATCAGTCAATAAAGAGCTCCTCTGTCTGAACATAGAGCTTATTATCAGGTCATAAGTGTATTGTGGTGAAAATCTAAGCTTTCTTCTCAGTGCCAGGAGGATTGTGGAGTGCTGTTTGTAAAACTAGGGTGTACATGTGATTTGAGGGTGCACGGAAAGTTTTGCTCTGTGAATTTTGGCATTAGCAGAGACTATTTTAGCATTTACTTAGGTAAATTACACAAAGCGTATTTGATCAGTGTGTGGTCTATAAAAATGATAAGACTTAATGAGCTTCTTTTGGTTGCCAAGCTCTAATGCATTAATAAATAGCAGTGTTTGAAAAACCTCTAAGGTTGGTCTATATTTAGATATTTACACTGTTCGTTTTAGATCTACTTCAGTCCTTCAATAAGTAAATGTTTTTGGAAACTCCATCCATCCTGACTAAATAAATCAATTGAACTTAGCAGCTCTTTTTTCCCTTTTTTGCTGCCAAGTTCCTATCGAATCCTGGACAGACATTGATTAACACGAGCAATTAAACGGTCTTCAAGCCATTACAGCAGAATTACTATGGAGATGTCAGCTGGAAAATAAAGAAAACAAAATGAACATTGTTTTTGCCTTGTACCTGAGTCCAAACACTTCATGGAGTCCAAAAATAGGGTTCATGGACATTCCTCTTGTTTAATCATCTGATAAGAAGAAAAGGGACAGTGTTCCACTTTAAGAAGATGTTTATGTACATGAGCAACATACTGGGATCATTTTCAAAGCAGCTGGTAATGAGAAGGGACAGGACGAGGAGGGAGGGGGCATGCTGCGAGCGATATGGGGGAACAACTTGGGAGCTAGTTAAATATTGATGAGTTTTTCTTCACAAAAATGTGACAGTTAGCATTAATTTCCCATTTAGCAGAGATCAGCCAAGACAAGGCTATACGAGCTAATCAATAAGACCTGGTATGGGCAACAATCTGCATCAAGGGCTGAGCAAAGGACTCCAAACACCCATCTGTACACTTTTTATGTTTGTAGAGACTTTTGTGGTTAAGTATTCTGCGTATTACATTTTTAAGCAAGGTGAGACGTGACAGCTATGATAGATAAGGCTGCTCATCTCATGCAGAGCCTCAGCTGATCAAAACATAGTGCTTTGGTTTGTGACTCCTCAAAGTGGAGGGAAAATGTGTACGGGAAATGATTTCTGATATTCACTATGATTCGTTGTCTACTGCAAGTCCAAAAGACAATACATACTCAGCATAAAATGCAACACATCTTAAAATGTCTGTGCAAATGTATTAACTTTTGCTTATATATTATTTACAATTTTTCCCCATTTGTTTCTACAATCCCAGCCATGAAAAGGACACGCCTGATTTGTCCATGTTTCTAGTATTTTGTTATAATAATGAATTAATTCATCACTTGTTATATTCCCTGGAACCTGAGTCGCTGGACTGAAACAGGTTTTCTTCTCTGAAATTGGGGCCAAGGGAGACTAAATCTGGAATGGAATGTTCAATAAGTACATATGGGTGTGATGGTCAGGTGTCCATAAACTTTTGGCCATATAATGGAGTTATGTTGTAATGTATCCCCAAATTTCTGAACAACCCAGTCTCACAAAAAGACATTTATATGCAAATTAAGATGAATATAACCATTCTGTTGAAAGCATACTTTTTACGTAAGATCTTCTGCATCAATGTGATTAATCCAAACCAACCCCTGCCAAATGCCAGAAGCCTTTAGTCTGTACATTCTGAAGTCAACGTAGTCTACAGGGACTTTGATGTCTATGACAATATGTTGTTATTTATCACTCCCCTATCAATCACAGCAATACTAGCCAATTGTGAATGTCTGTAAGCTCAGGTATGCTGGAGAGGGCAGATAGCGCTTTCATCTGGGTCGACTGGATTCGTGAGTCTCGGAGGAAGCGTGTGGCTTTTACCCTTTCTGGATGGTGGTTGCTGAATGATAAAAGGGCGCTGACTGGTGGGTGGAAATTGGCCAAGACTAAAATAAAAGAGAAAGTCAACATAACATATAAGAGCTATGTTCAACCTAACATGAGAGCTCTGCTACAACTGAAGATGAGAGTTCTCCTGGAGGCGCTAGTGAATATAGTAACTTCATGAAATCTCTAGTGGCCTGTGTGAAATGCAAACTCACCCTAACTGCAGTGGAGATAAAGGCGGCTGATGTTCTCACTGCTACAGTAACCAGTTCTCTAACTCATAGATCGATCCATGAATTTTTTGAAAGAGAAAATAATGAAAAAATATGTAAGATAAGCCCTTCTCTTTATCTTAGCATACTCATAACAAAGCTGCTCACTCTGTTAGCCTAAGATGCCTGAGAAAAAAAAGTACATGTAATCAATTATGGATGTGCTGTCTCCTAGCCATGGAGTTGGGGAGCACATTAGGTAATGCAGAAGCTCAATTTAACTAGATGGGCTTGTTAATGTGTCCCTCTGGGAAAGGCGTATGGTTCCTTTGAGTTTCCTCAGGAACATGGTGGGATAGTAATGCTTTGAGATGCATTCAAAATGTCCTGCAGAGAGGGTCACCCTGTCATCTAACCTCTGCCACGACACACACCGGGGGCCTGGAAATGAGGCAGCACTTTAACAAATAGCTACTGAGCAATAGCTCATTGCTGCTTATTATATTGTTGGAATTTGGTGGTGCTCTGCATAGTGTAGTGATTTCAATCTGAGTTTCTCTAATCCAGACAGACAGCATTACCGAAACTAAATTCAAGAGTGAGGATCTTGTAGTCCACCCCAGTGGTAATTAATCACTAAACCACTAAGTGCAAAGAACAAGGCACAAATAAAGAGGACTGTCATTTCAATTAAGAGATCCTTCACCTCAAATTCATTTTAATTCATTTTAAAACAGCAGATCTACAGAAAGGTCTAGTTTCCAAATGAGGATGGGTTCCCTTTTGAGTCTGGTTCCTCTCAAGATTTCTTCCTCATACCATCTAAGGGAGTTTTTCCTTGCCACAGTTGCCTCAGGCTTGTTCACTAGGGATGATTTTGTCTAACATCTAGGACTTTTGCACTATGTTTCTTATGTTCTGTAAAGCTGCTTTGAGACAATGTCCATTGTTAAAAGCACTATACAAATAAAATTGAATGGAATTGAATTGAATAGTTTCCTAATGAGAAAGCTGAAAATGGCAATGATACGTTGAGGAAAATCGTCCTGAAATGACAGGAAGAAACCTTGAGAGGAGCCAGACTTGAAAGGAATCAATATACCGTCATATTGACCTGTTTCTTGTAGCCGCACATAATTTATGAGCATCTGTACTGTAGTAAAGCAATGGCAGAAAATTCAAAAAACATCTGCAAGTGATACCTACAAAACCCGCTGATCACAGTCACAGGTAAAGTATATACACTTCTGCAAGGATGGCCAGCAAACTTGACCATCACCCCATGTGCTTGCTGAATATTATGTTATAGATTTTGTTGCTGTTTGCAGTTTTAATAACCTCTGCACTTCTGGGAAGGCTTTCCACTAGATTTTGGAGCATGGCTGTGGGGATTTCTCCATTCAGCCACTAGAGCATTAGTGAGGTCAGGCAAAGGAGGCCTGAGGTGCAGTCAGCATTCCAGTTCATTCTAGAGGTGTTCAGTGGACTGCAGACCACTTCCAAATCACCAGTGTTTCCAAACCAACCTTGGCACACCATGTCTTCATGGAACATGATTTGTGAACAAAGCCATTGATATCATTGTCATACTGGGATAGGTTTGAGACTCTTAGTTGCAGTGAAGGGAAACTGTGATGCTAAAGCAATACAAAGAAATTCAATCTACTGCCTACAAATTTGTGGCAAAATTTTGGGATGGCCCACATATGCAAATCATGGTCAGGTATCCACAGACGTTTGGCCATATAGTGCAGGTACAAGAAGATATTTATTATTCTGAAAAACTAGTAAAAATAGTAAAGCAAGAAACAACAACTGTAAGTGTCAAGCACTTTATGTATTGATACTGATCAGTACAGGTTCATGTGGGGGGCAGTAATGGCTCAATGATTATGGTTATGGGTCACTGATTAGAAAGTCAGGGGTTCAAACCCCAGCACCACCAAGCTGTCACCTTTGGGCCTTTGAGAAAGCCCCTTACCTCTCTCTAATCCAGGGGTGCTGTACTGTGGTTGACCTGGTGGTCTGACCCCAACTTCCTTACAAGCTGGGATTTGTGAAATTTCACTCTGCATTGTATATGTGACAAATAAAGGCTACTGAATGTAGGAAAATGAGAGAAAAATAACCTTCTCACGCACCTTTCCAGTCACTCGCTCCTGATTATTGGTCACTGTAAGAAAAAAGAAACAGGGTCTCAATTAGTGGACCAGGGGCATGAAGGGGTCGCTCCGAAGTGCTTCTATGTGACTGCTAATGTGAGCACTGGCTCAGGTCCTGGCCTGTGGCACATGCATATGCAGACGAGTGTGAGCTCTGGATCAGCCTTTTAAAATATGACCAGTATGGGTCAGCATGGTTATTGCTGATGGATAGGGGATAGTGGCAGGTGGGACTGTCAGCTCCAATCAGAGCCTCCTGCCCAAAGCCTAAGATTCTTCATGAGAGTAGCCCCCATACTCCCATCAATCCCACTCCCGCTCTAGCTCTTTCCACCTTTCCTCTTCTCTTCATTCATCCGTGCTTTTTCACCCTCTCCACACCTGTCGACTTGATTATGGAAATGAGCATTCATGCCGGGCCACTAAAAAGCAGATTAGTAGGGATAGGGGTTCTTTTTTGTCACATGGTTATTCCACTGGGGAAGCAAGGGGTAGAATTTGCACATGATTTGGAGTTTTGGTGTGTCAGCTGGGGGTGGGCAAAAGGCTCACGCGACAGGACAGGACTAGGAAGAACTAAGTATTTTAATAAGACAGGAGGGATGCTACTGCTACATGCAGCCAGAACAAGCAACATTCTCTTAGTATTACCTGATTTAAATTTTTTTCTAGTGCAAGTGATGATGAAATAAATAATAGGACTTAATATATACGAATTTCGTTATACTTCGTATTCTCCTACGATCATATAATAAACAATCCTGAAAAGAATAAAATGATTACTGTCATTTAAAATTGAATCCCTTTGCTGATGATTATCTGTGGTTTATATCACTAGAAGATCTTGACCAAAGAATGTAGGTCACTAAAACTATTCATCTACAATAAATGCTTTATCCTATTTAGGGATGGTGAGGCAATCCCTGGAAAACCAAGCGTGAGGCAGGCATACTGCTTGGATGGGATGGAATGTAGCCAATCTACCAGCATGTTTATGGGAGTTGAGAAGAAAGTAGAGAGAATCCAGAGAAAGCCCACAAGGACATGGTGTCTTCATCCAATACTCTAAACAGACTGCAACCTGACCTCAAGATCACAATGATGCAATGGATAGCACTACCACCGCACAGATCCAAGGTATCGGGTTTCAATCCTGAGCTCAGCTTTTCTCACTGCTCGGCTTGTCTTCCTCCGGTTTCCTCCCCGGTCCAAACTCACATATGTAGGTGGAATGGCTCTGATAAATTACCCATAAACCATACTGATAAAATCCCAAAGAAGAATGTAAATACTTGTGTGAACAGGGCTTGTACTGGACTGGTGTCCCATCCCATCCGGGGTGGATTCCTGCCTCATTCCCAGTGTTCTCTGCATATTCTCTGGATCCCCTGTGTCCTTTACTAAGATAAAGATGAGGAAGGGAAATACGTTTTATTTATCCATTCAGTCGACGCCTTTGTCCACAGCTAAACAGACTCCATTTAATCTGAAGATCTGACGGTGAGGTGGCCCTCTGGGTGACAGTCGCTCAGCAAGCATGCTCTGATCCATGCTGACTACATGCACACGTGTGTCAGACACTCACTCTTAACTGTGACTTAATCTGACATCACTGTCAAGACACTGAGTAAATAATGGTGTCATGTCGGCTGAGGAGTCATGCAAAATGAATGACATCCAAACACGCGGCCGGTCAATAATGCAGTCCTTTAAGTGATGGATCCAAACACAACAGGTTCATATTACACAAATAGTGTACTCTTTTTGGTTTATACTATATTGACCATGAAATGACCATCTACAGTATCAACACATGTTTTTCATTCCTTCCTTCTTAAGAGGACCTTTTATTGACCTCATTATTAATACGCTAATTAATTCTATGCTATCTGTCCTAAACCTGATCTTAACTTTAACTTGAATATCCATTTAAAAAAATAAAAATAAATACAAGCTGCAATTTTTATGTCAAAGCTGTCAGATATTCCTATCCTGGTTGGAACATGCAGTATGGTCCCCACCAAGACAGGCAAATTGCTTCTTCAAATACCCACACAAAAACACTGATACAATCCAAATCTTTGACCATCTCCCTCTTAGTCGGGGTGTCTTGTTTAGTGAAGCTGGTCATGTTTCGTTCTCCTGTGAATTCCATGTCAAGGAAAGGGAGCATTGTGTGGAATACCTTATTTTCCTGGTGAGAGAAAGGGTCAATATTTCAACCCTTTGAAGATGAGGATGAGACACTTGAATGAATTTTTTTTTGATATGAGGAACGTGGGTGAGCTAGATAAAAAATTAAATTGGCTTTGGCCCCGGTTCTTCTGTAATGAAGTGACTACCTTCCAAGTCTCACTTCTCAGTGTTATTGTACTCAATTAAAATTTATTTTATTAGTGACGATCAAGCTGTTGCCTGTTTTTTAGGTAGACCTATCTTATATCTGCATCTACAGCTATCTTGCGTATTATAGCTGGATATACAATCACTTTCTGTACTCCATCTATTGCTCTGCACAATTTATCAGCCTCTCCTTATCCCCAACGGCATAGCTAGGGGGTAGATTTCAGGTTTAAACCCCCTGAAATACTATCTAGCTCCAGATACCTACTGTTGGATGTTTCTATTGTCTGGCATCTACCTGAAATAGTTGAACACATCTGACTTATCAATACAATGCATTGGTTTTATTTAGTATATTTCCTTATGTCTCCTGAAATTAATTCCTAGCTGCTGTACAATGTTGGTCTTCATTATAAAGTAGATATAAGTGCAGGTGAATTCGTAGTTATTGCAATTTTATATGTGTACAGTATTGGTTTCCAACCTCAATATTGATGCTGGCTGGAAATTTTTGCTTGGTGGACTGATTTAATTAGTTTAGTGTTTTATATAAATATAAGAATATACGGAAAGATATATCTAAGAAATTTTTGCATGGTGGACTAGTTTCAATCTACTGGTATTGGCATAATTAAGAATTTAGCTGCGATAAAAATCTTGACTAGCTGAAGTGTTGGAAAAAGTGGCAAGGCAGGCGGTAAGGAATGCTAAGTTAAAGCTAATGCTTCAAATTCAAAACCATGCTGGGAAAATTGTTTTGTTAAATCCCACTCCTGCTCCAAGTGTGACTAGCAAGTTCTGAGCTGTTGGCTGTGGGTTTAGTTGAAAGCAGTAAAACTTCCCAGATGTTGCTGTCGAGGATGCTGATATAACATCTCCCATCCAAGCAAGGTATCACAGAGCAGTACAGTAAGTAAGGCAACGATTTCGGCCTTAAATAGTGAAACAGATGCAATTTATTTATAATATAGTGAAGTTGGAAATAATAAATGTCTAGCTTGTTGATAGCTGTTAATCAACATACAGCATTAATTACACTGAATGTATAAGATTGACTAAAATAATGTATCAGTTTTTGCTGTAACTAGGGAAAAGTCAACAGTTCAACTACTTGTGCACCGCTACAAAGTGACCTACATGGCAAACAAATGGCCATTGGGGAAGACAAGATTATATAGGGGAAGGTAAGTAGGGAGGTTTACTATCAAGTGCAAAAAGTTATGATTTCTGCTCCACTTACATGCCGGTATTCCATCCAGACTCATATATGTGAGGAGAATGAAGAAGGAAGAACAATCTCACAGCCACACTCCAGGTTCATCCATTATTTAGCTAATCAGCCAACCCCTAGACCTTTCTGAATTTGTTCCTTAAAAAAAAAAATAATTGAAATATATTTCCACACTTGACTTAGATGCTAATTTATTACAGACACCTATTTGGAAACCCAACTTAGTTACATAGCATGAGAACCTTGACTTAGATTAATTATCCAACATTAAATATCAGGTTGGCACAGCTACCAAGAGGGTAGAAGCCAAGAGGGTAGAAAAATGTATCATGAAATCCACTGTAAGATGGTTGGGGAGTGAGAAGGGTAGAAGGCCAACACAGCTGCTAATTCATTGACATGGGGCCATGGGGGAGGTGGGCCTCTGATAATATTGTTTCTTGAAGGATCGGTGCAAGCAGTGGGAAGAACAAAAGTAACTGTGCCCCACAAACCCTGTAGCCAATTAGTCCATATCAATAATTAATAGGCATTGTCTGTGCGGGCCGCAGCAGATTGAGTTTCTCTCTGCCAGCCTAGATTGTTATGACAAGTAGTGACTACATAATGATATTAGGGATTAATAATTCAGCGCAAGTAGTGTTGCTGCAGGTGACGGGGTAGACCGTGCCTCCACTTTAGACCAGGGTGTGCTGGGTGGTCTGAGAACGTGTGTGTATATCTGTGTGTGTGCTATACAAGAGTTATACCTCAGACAGATATTTAATCCAGTATTGCAAAATGTTACAGGTTAACATTTAAATTTTGATTTATCCCTAACAAGTGAGTCAGAAAAACTCCCTGAGATGATATCGGGAAGAAACCTTAAGAAGAACAAGACCAAACCAAATCCATCCTTATCTGATTGACACCGGATAGTGTGATTGTAATAATTTCCTTTCTTTAACTGTACACTATTTCAACAAGTGCAGTTGTGTAACCTGGAGCTTTTTAACAACTTTTCTTCACTGAGTCACACATGTATTTGAGGAAACAGCTTGGTGAGATTCGATCTGAAGCTGACATAACCCAGAATACATGCTTTAAACAGCTTCTTGCTCATGGTATTTACTCATCCTGACAGAATTGGCTTGTCTGGGTGTCGAGGGGATAGAAACTACTGCAATAATTGTATTTATTACACAAGTATTAAGTATTAATACTTAATACTATTAAGTATTATTTCAGCGTGTTCCGACTTAATTCGAGTTTTAATGAAGTTGCACTAAAAGTTATCATTTGCACAAACAAAATAACAAATCAGAAAACACAAGGACAATTCAGACAAACAGGTAGGTATAGTTGGCAAATGGAATTTTTACAGCTGATTGGACGAGACATCTGTCACGCAAGATATACAAGAAGTAGGAAAGTGTGTATCTAACTTTATTTCTTGTACTGTATGTGTGGAGTTCTGCACTCACTTTCATTTTAAGTCTCAGTTTAAGTTTAAGTTTCAGTTTAAGTTTAAGAAAATAACAAAAATTTTCATTGGCAAACAAGGAGAAAATGAATTTTTTTGATTTTGGATATTCTGATAGCGTATCATGGCATAAAGATTAGTTTGCGATGTCTAAAAACACACCTGATGTTTTCGAAGACTAATATATTCCAGATTAAAGGATGTAAGGAAAGCTGTAAGAGCAGAGCTGTGTTCATACACAAACCATTCCACTTTCTACTGCCGCAGCCTGCTGGACTTCCTATATATGTTTAGTGACAGATGTCTCGTCCAATCATCGGTAAGAATTCCATTCGCAAACTATATCTACCTTTTCTGGGTTTTTCTATAATGTCGTTGTGTCTTCAGTTTTCTTACTTTGTTTTGCACTTCTCTGCCACCGTACTAGTTCTAGAACCATCCTTATTTGTCTAAAAATGGATAGCCCACTAGACTAAGCTAAGAAATGAAGCATTCAGGCATGTAGTTGCTTTCAAATGAGCTTTAGATAATTTCGTAATAAGTTTTTGCATAGAAACATGCCATGAACTGAAAAAACAGTACTTTTACTTTCACTTTTGGCTGAATACTTCCACTTTGAATTGAGATTTTGAGGCATTATGTACCCTTAGACCTAAGCGCTTCAGTACTCTTCCTCACTCCCGTCAGTGTCTATGTGAGGCAGTTCAGGCTGAGGCTTCAGACACACGTCTATGTGCCATAATCAAATGTGAACATCAGCTTGGCATGCGGAAGAAGTGGCGATGCATTTCAACATCAGACATAGACATACCGGTTTGAAGATGATGATATATCTATAATTCTTTTTGGAGCCCTGAAAGTGCAAGATCTCTTCTCTAAAAGCTGATATTATTTTGGCATGTAGACTGTACCATAAAATATCAAAGGGAAGTTTTTGTGCCTTGTTTTTGTTCTTCTTGTATTTTGTCACTCTGGAATTCAGTTTGCTTTTTGCTCAGAGATAAATTGCTAGAGAAAAGACTAATAGTTGTTGGAAACATTGTGGTGAAGCTCCTGTTTTGCTCCTCAGGACTTTTTTTATTCTTTACACACCAACTTTTTTGTTGTTTTATAAAAACGGACAGTTTAGAAAGCCCACCAGCAAGTTCTGTGGAAAACATCTTCGTGATAAATAAATTTGTTACTTGATCTTGCAAATCGTCTCCTTAGGAAATTAAAATCTCTCTCTGATGTGCTTGTAGGGGACTAATATTGTCTGATTGACGTTTAACTCGCCCTGTTATTGCACACAGGTTGATCAATAAATTAATGAACCACCATCAGATCTGTGTGAATTCATTGCTTAGCAATATATTATTTATCTTCAGAGTTCATTATGTGGTCCGTTTATGTAAAAAAGATAGGGGAGGTCCAGCGTGGATGGGAATGATCTTACTCACTCACTTTATTTAGGTCACCGCTGCACTTAAAAGGTACACTTGGAAAGATATTTTTTCATCACCTGACACCGTTTTACCTGAACTGCATTCTTCTGTGGTTTGGGAGAGAACATTTCTAGCACTTTCTAGACATTTGTTTGAAAGGAAGGAAATCAATTTGGGTAAAATGGTCATGGAGATGTTGACATTAATGTGTGTTGAATGGAAGCCCATGTTAATAAAAAACAACACATTCAAATGCAGGAAGGATTTTGTAATAATAAATTGGTCATTATATATAGCAAATCAGAGATATTGAAACAGTGGGTCTTGTAGTTAAAAATGCCATCCATCCATTTTGTATACCTGCTTTATTCCTAATTAGGTTGACAGGGATCTGCTGGAGCTTATCTCAGCACACATTGGGCAAAAGGCAGTGGTACACCCTGGACAGGTCACCAGTCCATCACAGGGCCACACATATAGACAGACAACCACTCACAGGCAATTTAGAGTTACCAATCAACCTAATGTACATGTTTTTGGACTGTGGGAGGAAAACGGAGTAAACCCACACAGGCACGGGGAGAACATGCAAACTCCACACAGAAAGGCCCTGCCTGTTCGAACCCAGAATTTGAACCCAGGACCTTCTTGCTGTGAGGCAACTGTGTTAACCACTAAGCCACCATGCTGCCTGCCAAACAAATATATAAATGATAAATGTATAATGGATTTTGCGTAGGGGCTCCAAGTTTTTAAAAGTAGGACTACACAGAAATGCAAAACATAATTACAAATAAGCTGATCAGTGTGTCTGTTTAAGAAGGTGTTTTGAACCCCTGGAAGCCCCCTGTACTCTGGAATGCATAAATACATAAATAAATTAATTAATTAAAAAAATTAATAAATAAATAAAAAATAAATAAATGAGACAATCAGTGTAACTGTATAACTAGGTGTGAGCCCTGGAAGCCCCGCCTCCTTTCCCCATCTAATGTTTTGGCTTGAGAATAAATTATGTGAAGTTAAGTATTGAACCCAGGGACCTTCTTGCTGTGAGACCAAGAAATGAAAAAAGAATACAAAATATAAAAATATTTACAACTTTTGAGAGTTAGTGCAGGCAAGTAGATGGTTAACATGGAGTGTGTAACTCAGGAATGTCAAAACTGCACTGAGAAAGTGTCAAATTTCCTGTTTAAGAAATAACTTTGATAATATTAGAAGTTAGAGAGTGATTGATCAGCACTCGTTCAAGCAGCAGATCAGTAGGAAAATATGATGGAAAGGAGATCATTGCTTCTATGAGTAAGATTTTAATATTTTTATTTAAATAAAGTACTAATCCACACACACTCAGAGGGTGGGACTACACATGATTGACAGGCTGGCAGGTCTGGTATATTATAAAACTCATATTTTATCCCATTATTTTGTCCTGGTTTATATTTATTTACCCCTGGGCCTGTTTTTTGTTCGTATACACGGCAGTAGTTTGAATATTGACATGTTAGTTTTAGTTGGAGGGAAAAACGGCCTCCTGAGGAACAATGTTGGAATATTTCTAAAAACTGGAGCAGATCCATAAGCAGAGGAATGATTCCACGGTCCAGGTGTAGATGACGTGGCGTTAAACACTGATAAAGTCATAATTTTCTAATAAACAATACTTTTAGCACAGCATGAGATAATACAGGTACGTGCAACACTGTTCAGTTGCAGCATATAGCACACACACACACACACACACACACCTCTGTTAATGATTTTTGTTTGATTCATTCAGTGAGTGTTTGGTTCGCTCCCTACAGAGTGCACCGGGGAGAGAACTGATCTAGACCTGCGGTGCTGCAGTCTTTCTTAATTGCTGTGAACCTCTGCCTTCGCTGACTTTCTTCTGTCCTGAGGAGAGAAAAAAAACATGGCGTTTGTAGCTCGCTGTTCAGCTTTTATCTATATTTTAAGCCACACACAAGGTGTAGAGTTGAGCTGGAGCTTGTTACAGGGGCCTGCCGCTGCATAATTCATGAGCAGGAGCCAACTGGAGCAAACGCTAAATAAAAGATCTTTCTTGCGCTGGTGGGACGGCGGTGGCTAAGCTGCCCCTGCATCCAGCCTGTGTCGCGGAGTAGACAGCACAATCGATACACATTTGTGTTGCACACGTTGCTTGCTTGACGCGGCGTCATAGCGATGATCAATCACCGGGACTTGTCACCTGTCTGGGTGGTGCCGGTGAAGCTGAAGACTCTGCACCACAAGCTTCTATGTTCAGTCGGCGTACTTCTGGTACCAGTGTGGAAAATTAAATGCTGGTTCAGAAAATGTTTGAGTTTCAATATAAAATCATTTGACAGACGCTTGGTAAGAATGTTTGCTTGGAACACACACTGGGACTGAGGCAGTAATATCTTCTGTGAAATATCTGTGATGTTTGATTTATGCAGAATATAATTCAGAAATCAAAGCCAGGAGTCATCCAAATGGCAATGAGTTAGAGAAAAACATTTTTACACCCTCCATCCATCTATCCATCCATCCATCCATCTACTCTTCCTTCTTCTCACGCACCCACCATTTCATCCACCTGTCCATACATCCATCCATCTACAAACCATCCATCCATCCATCTGCCCATCTATGCACCCATTCTTTCTTCTTCATCCTTTTCTCTCTCATTTGAATTAGCCACCAATCCATCCATCCATCCATCCATCCACCTTCCTTCCACCTATCCATCTTTCCATCCATCCATCTATCTCATCCATCCTCTCACCCACCCATACATATAACCACTTATGCACCAACTCATTTACCCATCTTTCCTTCCACTGGTCCATCCATCTCTCTGTTCATCCATCCATTCAACCACCCATCCAACCATCTTATCATCCAGCCACCCACCCACCTATGGACCCACTCTTCTTTTAATCCATCTTCTCACCCATTCATCCATAGAATTACCCACCAACCCATTCCACCCCTACATCCATCCATCTATCTCCACCTTCCTCTCACCCAACAATACATCCATATAACCAGTTATGCACCAATTCATTCACTCATCCATATTTCCTTACACTGTTCCATCCATCCATCCATCTTAAACCCTTTAAGGTTCTGAAGAAACACTTAAATGGTCTAGCTATGTACAAACAAGTAAACTAGAGGCTTGATAAGTAAAACCAGTTCAGAGAACCATTGAACAAACCCAACACAATGCCAACTTAATGAGATTGTAACCTGCCATGACTCTAGAGGTATAATCAACTCGACTTGTTAAGGAGTTTTAGGTGATAACACAAGAAACAAAAGTATTTTAATTTTTTTTTCTGGATTGCGTAGTATCTAGCCAAGCCAGGTTTCCACTTTATTAGTCCTGAATGCAATATGCAAACCTCTGAAACTCCAGCTTCCATTCAATCGCAGCAGACGGCTGGTAAAGCCAGATTAAAAAATCATGTCAGGAGAGAAGATTCGATGTGTAGGCGGAGGCATAAAACTGCATACTGAAGGCGGCAGCTTCAAATTGGACAGCGGATTGCGCTGTAGCTCGCTACAAAATGCATGAATCCACTCAAGACCCAAGTTCACTCCTCCTCCCCGATCTGGCCTTCTTGATTTTTTTTTTTTTTTTCAGACAAACAGCGGTCCATGAGTCCCACTTTTGATGACAGCCTTGGGAGGAACGTGTTGGGGAGTTGGAGCAGGGTGAGCCGGAGAGAATAGAGCCGACAAGAGACTGATCAAAATTTTGAAAAAAACAAACAAAAAAGTTCAGTTGCGGTTGCTCTGAAAAGGCCCTGGATAAGGAGTTGTAAGGAGAGTGAGGGGTTGGCGGTTGTTGAGGGAGAAGGACAATCTTTTAAAAGCCTTCATTCTCCGCCAGTGAAATTATTACCAGTGTGTGAAAACAAGGCTGGCTCCAGGCTAGCCACCCAGGAGAGTGCTTAGCCTCGGGGTGATTTCAGAAGAAAGTAATGCAGTAGAAATAATGGGGTTGGGAGTATGAGAAAAGGTAAAGGGAATTTTTATTCTACTCTCCTCGTTTTTTGTTTTTTTTTAAATCCTCCATGGCTTGATCGCTGTTTCTAACTGTGGCTCGCATTTCGCCCTTTTCTGCATTTTTCTGTGCTTTTAGAGATATCTTGAGATACAACAAATGGATGGGTGTTGGTATGCCTAGAGACGCACTCTCTCCTCCCGAGCTGTCTACACCATTCATTTTAAGATTTTTTTTTTTTTTATTACTCACCCAAAGGATTACCAGAAAATAACGCAAATGAAAGAAAGCAGGCTTCTTGGCAGCACTTCTTTCCTTCTCTACTCAAAGGGCATTACTAACCGAATATTCAGTATGATTTGCTCACAGGGTTGCATGAAGATAAACTGAAATCCAGCTCAGAATTAGGATCCGTCATCTCCTCCGGAGCACGTGACTTTGTCCGGGCTGTTAGAAAGCGTGCTTCTAATACAAGGAGCAAGATGGGCTGAAATATTTAGCAGAAAAAGTGTAGCTGATTCTCAGGAAATATAAATCTTGCATACTTGCATTTCTGTCAAATGAGCCCGCAGCCTTCTTAGCTCTTAACACAGACATTTTGTGTGATTCAAGTTTTATGATGTCAGACAACGTTATTGCATCACCTTGGTTTTGAAATATGCAAAAAAAAAAAAAAACAGCCTCCCTTCTATTTATGTTACAAAATGTGACAGTAATGCTACAAGACTATTGTTGCTTTGTATTACAGGTATGTTAGCAGGTTTGAGAGAAACAAAACAAAACAATAACCCCATGTCTCCAGGTATCCCAGTATTTCTGAAGCTTTTTCTTCTCATGAGTCCAATTTGAATGGATGGTGCTAGAGTTTATTCTATTTTAAAGTGTATGTTGTGCGAGCTTTCAATCATGAATGTAGAAGTTGAAGTGTTATCACCCTCCTCTTTCTCTTTCTCTTTCTCTCTCTCTCTCTCTCTCTCTCACACACACACACACACACACACACTTGAACTTTTTCATATGGTTGAGCCAACTCTGACTCCTATGAGTTCTGACATGTCAAAAGCGTAGCAGAGCTCTAGCCTGTGGCACACAGGAAAACATGCTAATCCAGAAGTGCATTAATGCACTCAGGAGCTTTTGGTAATCAAACAGGATGTGAGCACAAACCCAGTCTATTCTCACCTTATAGTCCAGCAGCTTGCCTCGTACCTGCACTCAAACCACAGAACAACGCTTTTGGATTCTGAAATCTTTCCAGCTGAATGGAAATTCTACTTCCATGTACTGTAGTAAATATATATATATATTTGAAGGACTACAACACAAAATTTTTACTACATTTGCAATTATTCCTGCACTTTTTCCCAGGATTCATATATATATATATAAATGTAGTAAAAATTTTGCATTGTAGTCCTTCAGCAGCACTTCAGAGGCTGTAGAAGGAACAGTATCCAAGATGTTCGACACCCCAACATTTGGGTAGCCAAAATTGCTTGGGTGCAAATTTCGAGGCCTCTAAAATCCCTGATATGTACAAATGAAACCGGGGTGCAGGGGTGGTGGTAGCTCAAGTGGTTAAGACATGAAGATCGGGGTTCAAGCCCCAGCACTGCCAAGCTGCCACCATTGGGTCCTTGAGCAAGGCCCATAACCCACCCTGCTCCAGGGGCACTGCATCATGGCTGACCCTGCGCTCTGACACCAAAGGATGAGATATGCGAAGATAGAATTTCACTGTGCAGTAATGTATGTGTGACAAATAAAGACAACTTAACTTGCGTAGGTTAATTTGAAAATGCTTTTCAGAATGAAGACAACTTACCTGTCTGGAAGCCATTAAAGAAAAAATAATGAGCAATGGCATCTAAGCCAGAAAATCAATATATTTGCTTTTGCTCATTTGGGCCATGCTTTTACTTAACAATGTGGCAGCCATTTTTTTGTGTGTATGTGGTCACATCTGGTCTTCCGGACCACCAGGGGGCCCTGTGAATTTTAAAGCAGTCACAGGGAGTGCTTGTGATTTGGAACAGAATAGAAACTGTGATTTACTTCACTTAATGAAGTGCCTAAATTAAGTAACCAAGCTAACATCAGACGTTCACGATTAAGCAGCTATCCTGAATATGAGGTGGGAAACCAAACAAGCAGAAGAGGAGACACACTGTCAGATTTAGTCCATTTACCAATTAGTCCATTTGGCTGATGTAATACAACGTGAGCTAGTTATTATACAACTGTGGTAAGTAGCTTGTTAGTATTAGCTATGATGACAAAAATAATCACTGGTCATGTGGTTGAAACGTCAATCATCTATAGCTCCTTTTATGTCTATATCAACTTGGGCAAATGGAAAACCAGTGAAACAAGTCAAAACTTCCTCCATTAATAGTCACCTGATGAACTAATGCTGATTTTTTCAATTCAATTTTAATAAAATTCAGTGTTATTTGTTTAGGACTTTTAACAATGTACATTGCCGCAAAGCAGCTTTACAGAAATATATCAATTCTGGGTCTAAATTACAAATTTAAATTCATCCTTTTTTATATTTCAAGGAAATATTTTAAAATTCATTTCTTGTGTGTATATCTAACATATCTTTTTTTTTTCTCTTCCAAGATAAATAAAGTATTAATCCTCCGTATCTTTCTTGAATATAAATCAATCGAATTGTTTCGACTGACTCGCTCTACAAATAATCCTGATGAACATGAATCAACATCGCTGGATGGTTTGAACGCCTGGTCTGGGGAACAAATTGCTCGTTCTTTCATAATAGCAAGAAGAAGAAAAAAAGCAAGAAAATTCCGCCTTGCTCAAGTTATTGAAGTTGGATCTGGTGGCTTTTCATCTCCTAACTCGCATTTTCATTATAAATTGGAGATATTACGTAATTTTCACCAGCTAATGGGTTCTTTTAATGTCCTGCGCCAATGTAGATCAAAAGCCTCCTTTCCTCGGTGCCCCACTCTCTACTAATGAGGTGAGTGTGTGACCTCACGCTGGGAATTCTCACACACAGTCTGCTTCGGGTGGATTCTCTCGTGTTATCAGCCTACTTTCATACGACCCTGCACATTTCTCTTTTTGTCGCATTTTCACTTTTTTCTTCTACAGGAAATGAAAATGCCCGAGAAAAAAAAAAAATCCACCTCCACCCCTCTCCGGCTTCACTAGAAACGGTGAGTTTTATTAGCGGCTGCTCCGCAAACTGTGGCCAGAAGCACTGAGGCTGATTAAATTTTCATAGCTAACCAACAGACTTTTGCACTCCGTAGCCTCAACAGGTCGTCGAGTGAATCTCGGGCGGTACAGGGAAATATGAGTATTTGAAGTAAATGCAGGACCGTTTTGAGTTGCAAGCAGCTTGGAAGACGAAACGTTCAAGTAACATCCCAGACTGGATCCTACTATAATAAATATGCTAGTCTGTCAAAGGCTACGCACATTACAGCTCCACCAACATGTCAGAAACAACATACTACCATAATACACTGTTTCCGGAGAACCCTTTATCCTGTGTGTATTATTCTTTACTTTATTTCAGTGACAGTACTAGTGGATTCTGCAAAAGCATCAAGACATCAGTCATGGTGTTAGCTAAGCCCAGTGCTTCATAAGAGATGGTGCTTCATACAACACTGGCTGTTTGCACAAAGAGCATGCAAAATACATGAGTGTTTCTGAATCACATATTTGGAGAATATCCAGTGAACATCAAGTTTAAGGGTTTTGTCTGGATGAGATGCAGTCAATCACAGGGATCATCACACACACACACAGTAGTAACACCTACACTGAACCGTGGAGGACCCAGGAGTAACACCTACACTTAACCCTGTAGAACCCAGGAATAACACCCACACTGAACATCAAGTTTAAGGGTTTTGTCTGGATGAGATGCAGTCAATCACAGGGATCATCACACACACACACACAGTAGTAACACCTACACTGAACCGTGGAGGACCCAGGAGTAACACCCACACTGAACCCTGTAGAACCCAGGAGTAACACCTACACTGAACCCTGTAGAACCCAGGAGTAACACCTACACTGAACCCTGTAGAACCCAGGAGTAACACCCACACTGAACCCTGTAGAACCCAGGAGTAACACCTACACTGAACCCTGTAGAACCCAGGAATAACACCCACACAGAACCCTGAAGAGCCCAGTAATAACACCCACACTGAACATCAAGTTTAAGGGTTTTGTCTGGATGAGATGCAGTCAATCACAGGGATCATCACACACACACACAGTAGTAACACCTACACTGAACCGTGGAGGACCCAGGAGTAACACCCACACTGAACCCTGTAGAACCCAGGAGTAACACCTACACAGAACCCTGAAGAGCCCAGGAGTAACACCCACACTGAAACCTGTAGAACCCATAGTCTGGTGTAGGTGTTAGTCTTCACATAGGAGACTAACACATCTATCTATCTGAAATGAAACAGCCTTTATTTGTCACATATACATTACAGCACAGTGAAATTCTTTCTTCGCATCTATCGATCTATCTATCTATCTATCTATCTATCTATCTATCTATCTATCTATCTATCTATCTATCTATCTATCTATCTATCTATCTATCTATCTATCTATCTATCTATCTATCTATCTATCACTCAAATAAATTCAACATTAATGCCACTTTAACCCAAACTCATGACATGACATCTGTAAGAAACCTTGTTTGGGTCTAAAAAAAGGGGGATTCAAAATCTTTGTCCTAAAAAAAAAATACATTTAAAGCATGATATCAAACCATTCTTGGATTCATTTTGGGATTTCCTTTTATCAGCTCTTCTCAGACACTTTACTATTGCAGACATCCAAATATCAGGTGAAGAAATATCAGAAGTTCTTATAGATCACTGTTCTTATAAATGTCTACTTTTCCAAACAAGGACTACTTAGTGAAAGAAATTATACCCAACCCCCCGGGGCAATCCAGACTGAATTACATACAGAACTGCTATAGAAAATCAATCAGTTTTACAAGATTGTGTGTAAAATAGGATATTTTATTCATCCATGAACTCTTTTACTGTAAACCTGGACTTTGAGATCTCCTGGAATTTGTGATCTTCATGTAGATCATCTAAATATTCTTGTATCTGCAGTATTGTCTATCTAATTAATTATTTCCTTAATTCTAATTAATTAAGGCATTTATTGATGAAAAATTATTTTTCCTTCACAGAATTTTTGACCCAGTGACAATCCCTGGAGTGGCCAAAGCCAATCAGGACACTGAAGGCAAAAACCATGACTTCTTTCCTACTTAACTTTTTTTCATTGTTTAGGCGTGCATGTGCCTCAGAGCACTGCGAGTAAAATATGAATTCATCACAGAGCGCTTGTTGGTAATTCTGTTAACAAAAGGTATCCTTAGAAGATATTAAATATTCATCCGTTCTATGAATAACAATTGGTGAGGGACAGCAGGCTGTGTTTACTTTGGCGTAGTTGGTTTGCGTCTCTCTGCTCCCTGTAGCGTTTAGGGCCAGACTAGCTGCGAGTGGAAAAGTTCAGCTCGGTTCCTGGTTCCACAGAAGATACATACGTGTGACTGCATGCAATAATGATATGTAAAAAATAACACAGTCTCAGGTACAGCAAATGTGTGTGTGTGTGTGTGTGTGTGTTATATCAAATAATATTATACATTATATCAAATAATAGAAACCAAATACATGTTAAATGGCCCAAACTATCATGATCATGGCTCCATGTTTATTTATTTTTTGTTTTTCATTTATTTATAAATATTTATTTATTTATTTATTTATTTATTTATTTATTTATTTATTTATTTACTCACTCAGCTTCCTTTAGGTTAAAATACACTAGTAATAGATACTATATACTTATATAGAAAATCCTTATGATGATGATGATGATGATGATGGTGAAGATGGCTCACACAGGCTATATTATATTTTTAATATGTATTTTTAATTGTTTGCATTACATTTTTGGCATTTTACAGAGAAACAAATTTTAAATTTCTAAAATAAAATAAAATAAAATTCGAATCCATTATGACATAATTCTTAGGTGTATTTCCTTTAAATGAAAAAGAAATTGTTTTGTAAGAAGTTGTAAAACAGTTGATCAGAGATGGCGCTGATCCAATAACCAGGCTCAGTTTCAGGTTGATTAGAGGAATTAGAACTGGATTTGGGATAGACGTGATTGTATTTTTGTTTGGCTTGAACAAGTCATGTTTAAGCTATATGTAGCTTATGTAGCTATATGTATTTCCATGATTGTTTTAAACGGAGTGTATAAAATAAAATCCAATATTCATTCCGATCATGAATGTCAGTGTCGCTATATATAAAAAAACCACATCGTTATCGTTGCATATGAACAGATATTGTAAATTAAATGATTAGTCAGATAGTAAGATGTAAAGCATCTTTACACGTATTTGCATTGAACACATGTTGGATAGACAGTTTTGTGCATGTGTGTGTTGGTGATGCATCTCTCTCTCTCTCTCTCTCTCTCTGCTTTCTCTACACACCACTCCGCTCTTGCAGCTGCTGCCTTTCCCACTGACCCTGATATTTGCTTTTCATTACGCACCCTATAGTGGTGTCCAGCTCCCCCTTTGCACCGCTCTGAGTGGAGCTGGCGGAGGGTGGAAACATTGGTTAAGCAAATTGGTATTTAAGTGGAACTTCGCCGGCCTCCGAGCTTTGCATTATTCATGGCCTGTATGCGAGAAAAGAAGCGCCGCGCCTCTGCGCTCTCCTCTCTGCGCTCCTCTCTGCTCTGCAGGACAGGAGGAAAACTAGGGCGCATGATGGCGTGGCATGTGGACAGCACTTAGTCTTTTAACAAGTTCACCTGCTCACAGTTTCGGATCACTACACTGACTCATTCCACATTTTGGTCCATTTTTTCTTACATGCGTCGAAACATCTAATGCGTACTGTAAATTGCAGTAAAAATATCACAATTAAAAGATCGAAACATTCTTGGATTTAACCTCTATGTAGTGGCTATTATATATGTATTTTAATTATGGGTTATGTAAATAGCTGTCTCATTTTCGAATTTATTTTTTCAGCAAGATATCCCTGCGTCGGCGGATTTCTTTCCTTCAAATAGTTCATTTCTGAAATCTGTTGAACCCATTAAAAAAATAATTTAAACCAGATAACATTAAGAAACCCAGCGTGTAGCCTCCTTTACTCTCATTTCTACTTTAAAAAGCGATTCATAAGCTACTGGTTTCTGTATTTAAAAAATAAATAAATAAATAAAATACCACGTCTTTATAAATGATCATCAGTGTTTTTAGTTTCATTAAATTTGTACCTCGGCTAAACGGATATATTTAGCTGTTGTCTGGCTGTGAACGAGATTTTATACTCGGACCATGTTAGAGTATGTTGTCAGTCTAAAATGAATAATGTATGGGACAAGGTTTAAGAGTTTATACGGATTTCTTTGAAAATATTCTTCAGATATTGGCAAATATAAATGCCAGAGATTGATTTTATTCATATTTGGAGTTAGGTTGTAAAGGGGACATGTCTGATCAACAATGTTAAAATAATTTATTTATTCTGATTGTCTGGTTTTATTTACAAATAAATAAATAAATAAATAAATAAATAAATAAAACCAGCAATCCTGAAAGTATCTAAAAATAACTTGTCTAAATAATGTATGCAATTTGTTCAGTGTGAAAGCAAAAGTAAATAATTTTTAAAGCACGACAAGAAAGCTTTTGTTTCTGAAAAACTAAACAAAAAAACATTTAATGCTGTTATTCAGAGATTTAATGTATGTGTTATGATGATGAATTTAAAATTTGTAGACAACGTTTAATGGCAGGCCTGTAAAAAAATAAGTAATTTATTTGTTTTTCACACAACAGTTTAGCAGAGCTTATTTATTTGTTAATGTATGTTTTGCAAAATATAATATTTTTTTAAAGATAGACATACGAAATAGGGATGTTCAATAAGTATAATTTAAATTATTCCGACAGTGGACTACCCGGGTTTTATTTATGCAGTATGTATATATTATGCATTTATGTATTTAATTTAAAACTCTTATTTCTTGGGGTAAAGACATTTCAGCATTGAAGAGCTGTCCGCGGTCCTGAAATGGAAAAAAACGCATCTACACTATTTTTTAATTTATTATTATTATTTTAACCAAAGAAATATTTTTAAGATTTAAGTGAGCAAAATATTGTTACAGAAATCGTTCTGTGTTTTCTGTGAAGTTTATTCCTAAAAGATAAATGCAGTTGATTATCACTAATCTGTCTTGATCTCCGAAAAACTAAATCTACTTTTTTAACGCACTTTTGTAAGCGCTGTTTAGATTAAAACCTCTCATGACAGCAGTTGTCAAGCCGCAATTATGTCTTTCGTGTTGTATTTTTCTTTCCTTGACCGTATAAACGCTCAGAAATGCACTCGGACTAAATCCTGACACGAGTTTTTTTTTCCTCTCGACAATATTTTATGAATCTTTGTCTGACTAAAGCCGAAACCCATCAAACATTTACAAGAGGCTCGTATTTCGTTTCTTCACCCAAGGGGAGAATACAATATGTGTCTCTCGAGTGTTTTTAATCCGTAATTGTATTTATAGGAGAATTAGGCGAACTGACAAATTGTATTACAAACCGATGTCCTGTCTAGGACCCGGAAGTTTAATCAAAAGCACTGCTGATGTGCAGGGATGTGATGTAGCTGATGTTGTCAGATGACACTGAAATTATGCTGATGCTCTCTTTGGGGGGTTTTATGACGTCACTGCGCCAGTCATTTGTTATGCTTAATTAATAAGTAAACAATTGATTTCATTTTACCGGGGTGCTTTTAAATAAATAAATAAATAAATAAATAAATAAATAAATAAATAAATAAAAGACACTGTTTATTGTTTTGTTTTATAACTCTGCTGTTGATCAAACCAGATGTTCCAAACACTATAGATCTATTCCCTTGTTCATCTTGTCATCAGCCATTTGATTTTCGTTCACTCGGATTTTTCTCGGATTGTGTGTGTATGTGTGTGTGTGTGTGTCCTTCTATATTCCCCCCAACAGGGCTTTTCAGCTTGATGATACACTTAGTTCAAGATCCAAAGAACTTTATTTTGCTAGAGTCTGCTAAATGCTCTACATATAAATAGATGTCAATAATGTCAATTTTCCCCGAAAAAAAAAAAAAATTTCAAGCTCTCAGTTCTCGGATGTGCGTGTGTGTATGTGCGCGTGCGCGCGCGTGTGCGTACAGAGTGCATGTACATGCAAGGCCTTCATTTAATGTAAAACATGACGCTTTAATTAGTTAATGCGACACAAAGTTGATTTCACCATTCCAACCTATATATTATTTATTAAACATGCATTTAATCCATATAACGCGCTTAATAAATATTGCATTCTCCTGATTTTAAACTTCGTAATGCCCGGGATCTTTTAATGGTCGGCCTGCGAGCACCGAGCATGCGCAGAGAGAAGCGCGGTTTATCCAAGAGAGAGATAAAGATCTATACATTTAGACTTAATACACGCAAAACAACAACACATTATTTTTAATATCCAATCTCTCCTGCTATGGTGCGGTGTGTGTGTGTGTGTGTGTGTGTGTGTGTGTAATCTCTTCCTGGTGTGAGCGGTCTTCTTGGTGTTGCAGTGTTAGTAAGTTTCGGAAGGAAAAGAGCGCAGCGCAGTGCTAATGTAACGGAGAGAGCGCAATCATTCTCCCAAAGCTCCCGAGCCGAGCGGCACTCAACACTCGCGCGTCATTAAAATTTCATACGCCGCTGCTCGGCCCAAGGTCTATTTATGAAAATGCGCTTTCCGCTCCACGGAAAACACAAACCAGTAAGGCAGGAATGTAAATCTAAAAGCAGAATTATGGCGTGTACTACTTACAGGCCTGGGTTTTTTTGTTTCTCTGTTGTTGTTTTTTTGCAAAATAAAGTCGCAAGTGATAATGTGAAAACGCACCCTGATACTTCTGGCACTTGGATGCGTATTGGATACGACATTTCATGAATTATGCAAATAATTTATGCAAATATTTAGATATGAAGCCGCATGCGTCAGGACTATACGGTGGGCTATAGGGTCACTCTTTCTGTCTCTCTCTCTCTCTCTCTCTCCATCACTCAGTGCTCATCAATTAATGGCAGCCCTGCAGCTGTCGTTTGTCCATCTTCTGCTCGAATAGAGACAATGCAGCACTTGTTCTTCCCTTTGGACACCTTGTGGTTCTAGTAGATTTTTAGTTTTCAAAAATAACTGGGGACAAATCATCAAAATTTCTTTACTTCTGCTTTTCATTTTTTTTAACGAAATATCTTGCACAAGTCTTTGTATTTATTTTAGTCACAGAAATTGTACAGGCCTATATCAAAACCGCTGTAATAAATGACACACACACACACACTAACAGTAGCCTTCTATTTGACGGAATATTTATTGCGGCA